>NC_079193.1:91450453-91750453 GCF_029499605.1 Hyla sarda | reverse complement strand
TTTGGTCTGTACTGTACATATGTGTACGATAAGGTGATACCAAGGGGCAGTACCTCCGCCTCAGAAGGAACTGCTCAAATACTCAGGAATTCCGCTAAGCCAGAGATTTAAGAGAACCATTTCACCAGCATGGGTACCCCGATGCAGTTCTTAGACAAGCATACAACTTTGCATTGGCACAGGATAGAACACAACTCCTCATACTTAAACGTAAGGAAATTACTCCACAACCAATGAGAATTATCAGTACGTTTGATGCCTACACAAGGGAAATTAGACAAATAATTTCCAGACATTGGGATATACTCAAGCTTGACCCAGACCTAGCTGATGTTATAGGCACTTCACCAGCAATAACATACAGAAGGGGAAAGAGCCTCCGAGATACCCTTACACACAGTCACCTGACCTCTAAATCTACAAGCACATGGCTTAGTGCAGCACGAGCCCGAGGCTGCAATAAATGCGGACACTGTAAAGCATGTGAAAATGTTCTAAAAACTAAGTATGTGATAGACCCCTGTACGGGGAGACAGTTAATCACTTTATCAATAGTAGCACTAGGGGAGTGGTATATGTGGCCATGTGCACCTGCGAGAAATATTATGTAGGTAAAACCACCCGAGAGTTGCGTAAGAGTGTTGGAGCACCTTGGAGATATCCATAATGGTAGGGATACACCTGTTGCCTTGCACATAAACATGCACCACCAAGGTGACATTAAACAGATCAAGTTCATGGGAGTTGAACAGGTTGTTCCCACACACCGGGGAGGGGATATCGACAAGGTGCTCTTGCAGAAAGAATTTAGGTGGATATACTACCTGCAAAGTCTGGCCCTGAGGGGACTAAATGAGCAACTTTGTTTTGCACCATTTCTATGAATACTGGTCCCCTTTGCTTTGAACACTACATATTCTAGTTACTATATGGTTGCCAGGTTTTACATACCTATTAATTAATTGCCGGGAGGTATATCCCCTACTGGAACTAGGTTACTACTTACTACTAATATACTTAATTCATAATTTATTTTATTTTATACTAGTCTCTATTACTGTAACTGTATAATTTTATGAGGATAAATACAAGCTAGAGTTTGTCGCAATGTGGGGGCCTTGAGATAGGTCCTCACATTAACCGGCATTATTTATGCCAATTCTATTACTGGAGATAATAAACTGGTTTGAGTGGCATTGGGGCTGCTCTGCCGGTGGGTCGTTCCCCCCTGTGGGCATTGGTGTCGCGGCGGTGGTGGTCGCCGCCCGGTGCTGCGCCATTTTATGCTAGGGACGTTAGGGACCCACTCTAAATAGGTGGCCTTGACGTGGCGAGTGGGCTTGTACTTTTTGATCAAAAATGTATACTAACAACCTGTTAGTTTTTGATATTATGCTGAGAAGAAGTCAGATCATTATACAAGATTGTAGATGTGCACCATGTCTGTTTTTCTACCCGAATTCATATATATATTAATATACTATCAGTCTGGAATATTTATTTGTCTAGCTTTAGGGATTAACCCTACACTCTGAAATTATCTATAATGAGTATGACATCTACACTGGTTGGTAACTTATCATTCCCATGTCTAGAGGTTACACAGACTTTAATATAGGGTTTTTCAGGCCAGTCACTGACTTTGCTAAATAATGGAATGGTCCACTACCTACATTATATATACTACTTGAGAAGGCTGGTCTAAAATCTGAGCTTTTATAAGTTTCAGTCATGTTTGCGCCCACGCTTGTAATGGGCTAACAGACGGGTGCTACATCATCCTGTAAGTAGGCTCTTCCTCAGTGTGGCATCACTGGGGACGGAGCTATAGGCAAATACTGGTGCGCTCACGTGATGTAAGACACGCCGGGGCGCTCACTAGCGCGCAGTCCCGGGCAAACGCACCGGGAATGCTGCCACTATAGTGTCTGAGTACTTCTAAGTATTCTCTACATATAGATATAACTTAGAGCAGCAGCTAAGTTCTCGTTGTATTATCTAACTAGTCCATCCATGGTATGTTCTCACTTTAGGTAGCGCCGATACCTTAAGGCTCCCTATATATCATATGAGGGGTAAGCAGGATAACTAAAAGGTGGTATTTCCCTCTGTTTCTTTTACAGATCCATGAATATGCATGATAACTTTGTACCCCAGGGAGAGAATATGTGGTGCTACGGTTCTAAACTACTATATATATATATATATATATATATATATATATATATGTGTGTGAGGGGTTCATTTTACATTGATATACCATTCTGACATTAATATACTATCTGAGTGTTCAATTATGCCATATAACATATGGTATTCGTGCCAACACATGTCCCTCCATGTTTCCCCTGAGGAAGCAGGCGTTATAAATACTCTATTCATATGCATGCAGAAACGCGTCGGGATTGGGAATGTTGTATGATATTTGTATGGTGCAATCTCATTATGCATTTATGTAGTCACTGCCACTAAGTAGTGATGTACATTTGTTTGACCCCTTAAAGTATTATTGCCCATTGTTAGCGGACCAGTGAACAGTTGACTTATCATAGGTGGACAATTTATCGTACACATATGTATATATTATTTCTCTATTGGGTATCCACATTTTTGTTTACTTTGGTGTTATTTTAACATAATACAGTAAAAGCTAAGTTTTAAGAAGGCACCCTTTTTCCTAGGGGGATCTATATTTGTCATGCAAAAAGGAGATAAGGAAACCACATGCTCTGCTGTCAGTTGACAGGTGTCAATTAATTAATACATTTTCATGAGGAAAAACAATATAAGGGAAGAATGCTTTTGATATTTATGGGGAAGGTAAATATTCACTAAAACAAACATGCCAGGAAAGTCAACAGGTCCTCTTTAAAGTGCATCTGTCACATAAAATAGGCTTGTGAAGCTGTACACATCGCTCAGTAGAGCTTTAAAAGTCTACTTCAGCCATACCTTGGATGATAATTTGAGGTATTTTTTTTTACCATGTCTGGATGTCTTCCTGAGCATACTTTAGTGTAGAAAAGTAGTTGTAAAAGTGTCCCATGTCCTAAGCTAATAAAGCCCAAGTAGACATCGGAGCATGAGGCCGCCTGAAGTAGTCACAGTGCTCCTGAATGTCACTTATGGGCAGGGATGGAGTGCACACTATTCTCGCTCACTCCCCCTATCCCTGCCTACTTACATACCCACCCTTGGTACCGGGTCCATAACCACAGTGATGGTCCCTACTTACAATAAGTGAGGGCAGTCCAGTAGAAATAATAAACTATAATGCAGATGGAGGTTGGGAAACAGAATGGAATCACTCAAACTAACTAAACATGCACACAATAAGTCGCTGCCCACAGTCCGAGTCGATACCAAGAGGTTTCAGATAAGCCAATTCACAGAGCCAGGAGAAGAATCAGAGAGCGGAGCCAAAAGGTCAAAATGACCTTATAACAGATTCAATATAACAGATTCAATTTAAATGCTAGCTAGGAGTACACAGAGCTCTTTAGCAGGCAAGGTGTGAGAGCAGACTGCCAGCTTATATAGGAGCCAGAACAGGTGCTCTGATCAAGGTAAGCTGACCAGTCTCAGCAGACAGGTGTAACCATAGAAACCAGACCAAACAAAAGCTCTCAGTGCAGATTAACCCTTCGGGTCCTTACACTGACATGTTAGGAAACATTATTTTACCCTACACAATCTGCTGCCACCAGTTAAATAGGGTAAAATCTTGTCACAGGCTAGGTTCACATCCTATTTCCCCAAATTATTGGTGGGATCTGTTGCCAACCTGCCAAAATATGTCAAAATAAGTATACTGTTGCATACTGGCAGTAAATACTAGGTTGCTATGTTATTTACCTAGCCCAGTCCCTTGCTAGCCTCACTGCAGCGCCAATTCATCTCCTTCTGGTCCCCTCCTGGCCCTGTCTGGCCAGCCAATTACTAGCAGCTATGCCCAAGCTCAGCCGGTAACTGACTGAGTAGGCAGGTTCTGCTGTAAGCTCTCATCTTGTAAGCAGGAAGAAGACAGAAGCATCAGGGGACCAGAAGCAGACGGACACTCTAAAGACCAGAAAGGACTTGGGGATAGGTTAGTATAGTTTTGTTTGTTTTTTATTTCACTGCCTCTCCAGCTCCATCACAAAAAAAAAAAAATTTTCGCCCATACAAGAATACCCCTTAAAGGGGCTGAATGCAGTCAACTAATGTTTAGTCCATTTCTTGCATGTAAAAAATATGCTGGAAATGAACTGAACATAATCACTGGTTGTCAGCATTCAGTCTATAAACTCAGTGGACTCTTTTTAGTCTTTTTAAGTATGCCTCAGTATATATGTGCATTTAAGAAAAAAATATCTGCTACTGTTCTGGTGGTAGCTGGCCCCTATCTTAACTAAATGCCTGCTCAGCCAAATTAGTGGCTCAAGAGGGCCAACAGTGCAGCTTATCTGCTGATCCTTTATAAGGCTCAATCAATTGTGTGGACATTCAGATGCATCATTACTGGCCAGAACAGGGACCGGGGACTGCCAGCATGACTGAAGTGGGGCTCAGGCAGGTGAGTATTCCTTATTACTCCTTACTATGTTAACCTGATTCGATTTAAAAACATTTTCTTTTGCCCGACAACCCCTTCAACAAAGCTCCTTGGGTAAACTTAACCTGCTTTTAGAGCCACTTCAATGCACAAGTGGCACAACTCTACGTGTTACATAACAAATACATTTTTTGCATATACAGAAAGCTCCAATTAGCATTTAGGCCAAATGAACAAAAGGAAACTCATGTATAAAATTGTGTTTTAATGATATTCCGAACAAACGCTTTGAGGCATATTCTATAGTCGCTAATAAAGCGGTAACTTCTGAAATGGGTTCGCAACTCACAAAACCATATATGAATCCAGGAACTATATGTAATTAATAATGTAGAATTGCAGTATATTAACAATAAGAGTAACTTGCATTTAATGATGCAATGTTGTAAACCTGTAGATTTATAGCAACGGTTCCAGTCAGGGCAGGATCAGCGTGTGTGGAGCTCCTAAAAAATTTGGTGCTGAGCCCCTTTCTCACTTTTTCTACAGAAAGTAAAGTTCCTATCCACCCACTGCATAAGAAATGGCAACATAGCCCAAATCTGTCACAATGGTACAGGCTGTAATCATGGACATTTATCAATGTTGGTGTAAGGTAGAATAGATTTTACCCCTGTTCGCTTGGTGTATTGTTTGCACAGTTGCTAAAAATTTACTAAAAAGGTGCACAGGAATTGATAAATTTTGCTCAACTGTAGAAAACAGTGGGCTGCAGAAATGGGCTTAAAGGGTACCTCTTATCAAATAAACTTTTGATATATTTTAGATTAATGAATGTTGAATAACTTTCCAATAGCATGTTAATGAAAAATATGCTTCTTTCTATTGTATTTTTCCCGATCAGTCCTGTCAGCAAGCATTTCTGACTCATGCTGGAGTCCTAAACACTCAGAGCTGCCCGCCTGCTTTGTTCACAGCCAAACAGGCTGGTGTAAAGCCAATGATGTCCCCGCAGGTCCAAAAGTCCATTGCAGCTAAAGTAGACGGGGTTGGGTTGTGCCCCCTTAAAAGACTTGCCGTAGGACCCAGTCCCCTGCTATAAATCTTAAGAACAGTTATAAGTGTTGGATTCAATGACAATGTTGCAGGCAGTTTTCCATTTCCCAGGTTACACCTTCTGCCTCAGCCCGAGGATGATCTGAAATCATTTACACTCAATATCTACTTGAAGTAAAGTTATCTGTAGACAAACTGTTCCACATGAAGTTCATCTCACAGCGGGATATGTCTGCCACAAATGGCACTTTTGATATGTTTTCATTTTATTTATTCATACTTGACTAATCTCTGGCATAGCAACCCTGGCCAGTCCCATGACTTTCCTCTTCTTTTGCTATAGATGTTGCAGCCTAAACCATAATGGGGTTATTTATTAAACAAGCGAGCAGGGAAATAGGAACATCAAAGTTTACTGTAACATATTTTGGAACACCATTCATAGAGCTGGCCTGCAGTGTAGAGAGACTACTATGAAGCTCCGCAACTAAATTTAAAGCTGAAATACATTTACTATTAATAGACATACAAGCCACTTTTTATATTTTTTTAAGGATTCCAAAACACATAAAAAAAAAACAACATGTAATGAACACATAATAAGTCTTGTGAAAACCAGAAAGGAATTTAGGGTAATTTCCACAACTAAGAAGGCCATTGTTTGATGGACATTTAAATATATTCTTTTAAAACCAATTAAGGGGCTCTCCAACACCAACACATAAGCTTTATTTGGGCGAGCCCAGTGGCTCCTGCATTATAATATTTTCTATTAGCAGTTTAGCTGCCAAAATCATATACTGGGAACCACAGCATACAGTATTTCTGGAATGTGTCCATAATGCAAGCATGATGTAGGGTTCTTTAGTAAGTACTGTATGCATTCCTCATGTGCTGACCTGTATATACACAGAGGACCTGCTATGAGTGATTATTTTTTTTAAAGTAATAAACACTTTTGCACCGATTAGTTTTCTTGTTGATTTGTTTCTTGAATGTAAAATTAAAGGGGTACTCCGATGCTTAAACATCTCATCCCCTATTCAAAGGATAGGGGATAAGATGCCTGATCACGGGAGTCCCGTAGCTGGGGACCCCCGTGATCATGCACGCGGCACCCCGTTTGTAATCCGACTCGGAGCGTGTTCGCTCCGGGTTTGATTATGATCGACCACAGGGCGGGCTACCACGCCCCCTCCCGTAGGCTTGAATTGAGGGGCGGAGCGTGACGTCACACGGGGGCGGAGGCATGACGTCACACGCCGCCCGCCCTGCGGTCGCCGGTAATCAGTCCCGGAGCGAAAACGCTCCGGGCACTGATTACAAACGGGGGGCAGCGTGCATGATCACGGGCGTCCCCAGCTGCGGGACTCCCGCGATCAGGCATCTTATCCCCTATCCTTTGGATAGGGGATAAGATGTTTAAGCACCGGAGAACCCCTTTAAACAACTTTCTAAAAAGTCTTCTTCAAATATTTCCTTCGATTTAGCTGATCCTCAGTCTGATACTTAGAGAGAGTTTCTGCACTCTTCGGCTAATTTCACACCGCCATTATGTCCTGTCCCGTTGAGGGTCCATTAGGCTCTGATTTTTTGTGCTTAACAGACCCTGAACCGGTAAAAGCACAGCAGGCACTGCCGGGTCCAAATGGATCCCGTTGACTTTGCATGGGGTCAGTTGGGTGTCCTTTACCATTTTAAAAGCCCCTTAGAGACAGCATTGCAAGTTATATAATGGTCAATAACAGGACCATTCTCATTCAAAACATAAAACTGATTCCCAGGTGTTTAGTACTGTCGTCAAGTATGAACCAATCCTCTATAGACATGCATTGCTGGGCCAATGAACCTTGAAAACTTTTGGTAGAATTTTTCAATTCAATTTTAAAGCATACCTGTTGTTTTAGCTAGTTTTTCAGGATAAAATGTTTTGTGTACATGAAGTGTAGTGCTATTATTGGCCATTACATAACTTCTCTACAGTATTTTTCATCTTAAATTGTTTATTCTCCTTATGTCATTTGGTGGTATCTAATCTCTATATAATCTACCATACACTGCACGCACAGAGAGGAGGGGATTCTGTTCTATACCAGAATAGCTCACCCTCAGAAGCAGCAGCACGAAGGACATTACAGAGCCATACTAAATAGTCTAAGCTGTAAATTAAGCACTGGGTGAGATCTAATAATCACAGTAGGCCCTTTGCAGTCTGTGTTGCCTCTGTCTTTCTCCACTCACTTCCATCTCCCTTCTCAGGCCTCCATTCTCTATAGCCTTCTATTGTCAGCATGTAATTATTTCCTCAGATAGCTGCTAGTCTGTCTTGTTTTTAAATTAATTATGCCGAGTGAATGAAAGTTTAGAAGGAGGGCTGTTTAGATTAGGTCATTTAAGGTTAAAATTACCTTTAATTACTAAACGAATATATTCATAAAGAATATATTAAAATTTTAGCCTAAGTTTACATTGAATCTATTTGCATTTTCCAAGAATTAACAATTTCCTCAAAAAGCAGAAGCCCACAACTCAACATTAACAGGAGTTACTCAGCAAGGAATTCACAGTTTTCTCAGACACAAGCTCAGGGTTCAGACCACTTGATTTTAGAACTAATTATATTTATGTGACATATTTTCAAAACATGAACTCATATAAATGCTGTAAACGTAAGAGCGAAGTTTAGACAGGGCTCCCAATTACCCAAAACGAAAACAGAAGACTGACAAAACACTTGTCTGGATTCCGACCAGATTTAGTAGCTGTGCAACTGGTAGAAGCCTGATCGTCAAAGCTTAATATAGCAAATAAAAAATATATTTAGCGTCTGCTAAAATAATTAAACATTATATAGTAAGAGCGCGGTGCTCTTCCCTGCTGTGCGAACATGAGTTGTCATTTGATTTGTATGAAGACAGCTGTTAACTATGTTCATTTGAACGCCGTGTTCCAGAGAACGGTAGTGGTGGAGGAGAGGGATAGCAAGAGACTCTTACAGATTAAACATTCAATTACAGCCTGTGGGTACCTTAAAATGAAGATTTAGTTTTACAGAACATATATTGTCCTTTAGAGGATGCATTATTTTTTTCTTTCCAACCTTGATTTTTGATGTTGTTCTGACCTCTACCTCTTAGTGATGACTTTTCAGAAACATTCTAAATTAAAGCACAATCCTGCCTAATGTAGCCCGTTGACTTTAATGGTCTCTGCCAGGTTTTTGTCATGGTGTTCATCACGGTATGCTGGATTTTGGATGGAATCTGCAAAGGAAGATCCTAACAGAAACTTTGACTCTGATATGAGCAAAACATAAGCATAAACTACATCCTGAATGAATCTACATAGACACGCTATAAGAAAATTCTGGATACACCTGTGGGTAACCACTTGTCTGGACCAGGACACAGTATGACAGATTTTATGGTTTTAATTATTAAAGGTCATTTGAAGAATGTAAAGGAAAATCTAGGAATTCAAACTAATAACATTCCAGTCATTGTCTAGTCAGGACTAAAACATAGATTTATGACACATTTCATATCCTTGGACCAGACTGACTTCGGATCTCTGCAATTGTTGGTCTATGCCTACCCTGCCTTTACATCTGTAACAAAAAATAAAAAATAAAACAAACTGCTTTAAAAAATAAAAATAAACTGGTTGTCCCAAGAGTTATGATTTATTCACTATTCATAGAACAGGTGATATCTAGCTTATTGGTGAGGGTCCAACCACTGAAACACCCACTGAGTATTAGAACAAATGTACTTCTCTATTCATCTATCTGCCTGATGAATGGGGCCTCTGTGCTCCCAAAACTTGCAAATATAATTTTTCTAGTTACCCAATATAGGTATCACCGCTCATCACACATATAGTATTGTATATAACATAACATCTTTTTCCACATATGCCCCGTTTGCTTACACTATGATACCGTGCTTTGAGTTCCATCTGCAGTCATTATTTATATCTATGGCTGAAGAGTCACTGCTATACAGTTTTTTTCCCTCCGTCTAGACAAGCTGGCATGTAGATAAGGTGTCTTTGCTACTCTGTTATTCATTGTCTTGTTATATAAGCTGTTTAATGTAAATTACTGAACATGACTCAGTTGAAGATAAATACTTTTCCTACTGCTAAACAGTTTCTATTTGTTATTCTACCATATGCATAAGCATTGTTCACGCTGTAAAACACCTAAGACTTAAAATTATGTCTTACAAAATGTATTTTTGCCCCTTCCAAAAGAAGGCAGCTTGTCAATGTCCAAGTTTTATTGATCTGTAGGATTATGCTTGATGCACAACATACATGATAGAAGACCATTGTGGCAATTGTCACTGTCACAAAAAAGGTGCATGTGTTTAAACATCCTTGATCCAATGATGATGACTTCCTTAAAGGTTTTTTTAAGGACTTGTTGGCCTACCCTCAGGATGGGTCAACAATATCTGATCAGTGAGGTGCTGACACCTGGCACCCCCTCCAAGCAGCTATTTAGCAGAACCACAGTGCACAGACAAACAGAATGTATGGAGCTAGAGGACATGGCTCCATACACTTTTTAGTGGCCATGCAGGGTTACTGCTGCTCATCTCTTATTGAAGTGAATGGAAGCAGAGCTGCAGTAACTCGGCACAACCTCTACACAATGAACAGAGTTGTGGATTCTGGCTCCATTTACTGTGTACATCTGGGTGCTCTGCCAAACAGCTGATTTGCGGGGGTGCCCAGTGTCAGCACCTCAATGATAAGACATCGACAGCCCATCGTGAAGATAGGTCACCAATGCCTAAATCTTGGAAAACACCTTCAAGTAAGGGACAAATTACATAGACTATGGATTTTCCTTGGCAATCATTGTGTATGGCCCACTCATTTTCTTTACGTGAATTGGATACTTTGGGTACAAATGCCGATATAAAAGAGGTTTGTCTTCTAGTATTAGAAAGAGATGTCTGCATTTTTATTTCATAGCAACAGTGTTAATGCAACTCAACTTAAGCCCTGGAGATGGCGCAATTTATAAGCAGTCCTACTGCCGGCTTGTTCAGCTGGTGCCCGCTGCAGATGATTCTTTAGTATGAATGAGCCCTAATAGTTGTTCTACACTTAGCTTAGACAATTAGAAAATGTTACAGATTTATAAACAGCAGGATCTATTTTGCTAAATCGGGCACATCTGTAGTCAGGGTGCAGATTTATCAAATTTGCACAATGGCTTTGCCTTGCATAGGTTTCCTCTGCGTACTCCAGTTTCCTCCAAAATATCAGAACATACTGATTGAGACTGTGAGACCCATTGGGGACATTGAGGGAAGTGATGACCTCTGTACAGTGTAGCAGAATATGTTGGCACTATATAAAGAAATTATTATTAAAAACATTATGCTGTGCTTTCTTGTAGGAATCAAAAGTATGGTTCAGGTCCATACAGGAGTACTTTCAGGGGCTGTATAAAATGTGCACATACCGTGCTACCCACAATAAACTCCCTTCATGTCAAACTAATTATCAGTCACATTTTCAGGTCAAACAGGGTTTTCTGCTGCAATAAATATATTGCTGCCCTAGAGAAGACCTCACCAGGACATGTGGTCATAAATCATTTAGAAGCCAGATACTTAGGCCTACTTACTGCATTAAGAAAAGCTTCAGTACACTGTAAACTTCTTTGAGGTCGGAAAAAAATATATTTTTGTGATGTTAAATACCTTTGTGTCAAAAAAGACATATAGGAATGACACATTTATTGGCTAACCAGAAAATGTATATTGGTAAGTGTTCCAGACACAGAGCCCCCTTCATCAGAAGGGGTTTACACATAAAGGACTAAGAGCAGCACAACATTTATACATCAGTAAGGTGAGCCCAGGCAATAAAACTGAGGTTTTTGTCATCAATTATTGGGGGAATAATGTGTCTCCTTCAGAAAAAGTACTACCTGGTGTAGCTTTCTCTCTGGTGCCATCTATTGGAAGTAGCTTCCTTGTCAGTCAATGCTCAACCCCTTTGAGGGGTTGTCCGGTGAAAAAGAAAATAGAAATGTCTTCAGCCTGCCTAATAAAATAACTCACCTAGATTACCTTCCTCCACTTCCCATAGCATCAGGTATCAGGATGACCCAGACAGTCTGCTTGCCAGGGGCAGCCAGAGCTGTAAACATGATGTCACACAATTCTGCTCAGCCAATCACTGGTCCCAGCGGTGCCCCGTCTCAGTACTGTCAGTTCCCCCAGCTGCAGGTGCTGCAATGTGTAACTCTGGGGAAAGTAGTGTCACCAGCCGAAGACGGGGCTACCCTTAAGCTCTGAATATCATGGTCAGAGCCTAAAGGTTTTGTCCGGAAAAATGTATTATTTCTCTATTGTCACCAGGTTGCCTAATAAAATAACAAAACTCTGGTCCCTTGTAGTGCCAGTATCAGGATACCCCCGTCCACAGCAGGTGTCTGTTTTCCCCCGAGCTGCAGAGCATAGAGTCTACAGCCGGGGATACTGACAGTGGCGTACTGTGATGTCACATCTACAGCTCTGGCCAGCTTCGTGAAGCAGACTGCCGATGATGGAGCCAATGATGGGCCGTCCTGACACTGGATCTACGAGCGAGCAGAGGAAGTTGAAATAAAGTGGCTTTTTTTATTTGTTTGTTTTTTAGGCAGGCTGGGGAAAACAGAAAAATAATACATTTTATTGGACAACCCCTTTAAATGGGCACTGTCGGATTCAAACCTTTTTTTTTTATAAGTTTTTCATTTTGGCAAAACATTAACCTTTTTAATATACTTCATAAACATTTTTTTTTTTTTTTATCATCTCCCTTTAATGGAAATCGTGGCATATAAAAAGGACCACTAGAGGTCCCCATACCATCAAGGAAATAATCCTGTCCAGCTGCAGCATCATCTTTGTCCCAGCTGAAGCACAGGCTGGGACAAAGGGGGTGATTTATCAAGACCTGTGCTGAGGAAAAGTTGACCAATTGGCCATAGCAACCAATCAGATTGATTTTATTTTTCAGAAGCCTTTTTAAAAATTAAAGAAGTGATCTTATTGGTTGCTATTGGCAACTTGCCAACTTTTCCTCAGCACAAGTTTTGATGAACGTCCCCCGAAGCCCAGGAAGTGAGGGCAGGACTAGTACTCTGTGCTCACTCCTGTCAATTCAGCCTGCAGCATGAAAACAGATAGGAGGGTGTTACAGTGCAGCCTGCAGTGATTGGATGAAGTGAACCAGCACAGCACAGGAGATTCAGGAAGGAAGATAAGTCATGCACCTCATGAATGAGGGTAAGAGACGGACACACCCCTCCAAAGTATGACAAACACAGCAACAATGTATTTGTGTGAGAAATGTAGATGCTAAACACATAAAAATCTACATGAACGGGATTAGGTAGTGTGCAACATACCTTTTTTTGTGGGATATGACAGGTACGCTTTAACCCCTTAAGGACTCAGGGTTTTTCAGTTTTTGCACTTTCGTTTTCCTCCTTACCTTTTAAAAATCATAACCCTTTCAATTTTTCACCTAAAAATCCATATTATGGCCTATTTTTTGTGTCGCCAATTCTACTTTGCAGTGACATTAGTCATTTTACCCAAAAATGCACGGCGAAACGGAAAAAAAAATCATTGTGCGACAAAATCGAAGAAAAAACGCAATTTTGTAACTTTTGGGGGCTTCCGTTTCTACGCAGTATATATTTCGGTAAAAATTACACGTTATCATTATTCTGTAGGTCCATACGGTTAAAATGATGCCCTACTTATATAGGTTTGATTTTGTTGCACTTCTGGAAAAAATCATAACTACATGCAGGAAAATTTATACGTTTAAAAATATCATCTTCTGACCCCTATAACTTTTTTATTTTTCCACGTACAGGGCAGTTTTTTTGCGCCGTGATCTGAAGTTTTTATCGATATGATTTTTGTTTTGATCAGACTTTTTGATCACTTTTTATTCATTTTTTAATGGTATAAAAAGTGACAAAAAATGCGCTTTTTGACTTTGGAATTTTTTTGCACGTACGCCATTGACCGTGCGGTTTAATTAATGATATGTTTTTATAGTTCAGACATTTACGCACACGGCAATACCACATATGTTTATTTATTTTTTTTTTTACACTGTAATTTTTTTTTATGGGAAAAGGGGGGTGATTCAAACTTTTATTAGGGAAGGGGTTAAATGACCTTTATTAACACTTTTTTTTTACTTTTTTCTTGCACAGATCACTGGCGTGTATTAACACGCCTGTGATCAGTGTTATCGGCGCTTGACTGCTCCTGTCTGGATCTCAGGCACGGAGCAGTCATTCGCCGATCGGACACTGAGGAGGCAGGTAAAGGCCCTCCCGGTGTCCTGTAAGCTGTTCACCACGGCGGTCCCGAACAGCCCGACTGAGCAGCCGGGTCACTTTCACTTTAGAAGCGGCGGTCAGCTTTGGCCGCCGCTTCTAAAGGGTTAATACCGCACATCGCCGCGATCGGCGATGTGTGGTATTAGCCGCAGTTCCCAGCCGTTGATGAGTGCCGGGACCAACGCGATATGATGCGGGATCGCGGCCCGATCCCGCTTCATATTGCGGGAGTCGGTGCAGGACGTCCTGCGTCGTTAAGGGGTTAAATATCACATCTATGATGAATTCAGCATTAGCGCAAATGTTAAAGGAGTACTGCAGCTGTAGACACTTATCCCCTATTTGCAATATAGGGGATAAGGGTCTGATCGCGGGGGGATTCAATTGCTGGGACCTCCCGGGATTTTCCATACGGGGACCCGGCATTACTGCAGCTCTGTTCGGCTAATGAATGAGTCATCGACCTCAGTTCAAATAGATACATGGAGGGGGTATTCAGAGGTGGCGACGGGTCTCCTGCACGCGAGAGCCGTAGCAGAGCCGTGGCCCCGTACAGGAGAAGGCGGGCGTCCCAGCATTCAGACCCCCAGCGATCAGACACTTATCCCCTATCCAGCGGAAAGGGGGATAAGTGTTCTATGGATGCAGATCTTTAATTTTAACTAAAGAAACCAAATCCCTTTTTTTTTTTTTTTTCTATGAATTCCAGTCTCCAGTACTTATGAAAATAAACAAACGGTAAATAAACAAATGAATAATAAAAATACTATGCAGGGTTCTACCATGTTTTTCAAATCCCACCATATTAGATCTCCATTTGCTGGCAGTGAATGGAATTATTATTGTTAATATTTATAGGCTGAAAAGTTGACCTGGTCTAGTTCTACTCTATTTGCTTTTGTGTGTATCAGTGCAGAATTCTCTTTAAAAAAACACTCCGAGGAAAAATAAACATGTACTGTATTATGTCTACATGTCCTTTAAATGGGTTGTCTGGCCATTTTGTTTTTAAAAAAAAAGCAAGCCAAGAATGTTGTAAAATAATATGCACCCCACTGATCCCCCTGTAACTCCCATTTAGACACATTCCAGGTCCCCCACTGGTCTCTACTTCCTGGTCCCTCTCGACATGGACATGTGACCACTGCAGCCAATCACTGACAGTAGCGGTGATTAAAGGACAATAATATACACAAAAAACAGATGTTACCTTTGGTAAGAAAATCTATGGAATATGTGCATCACTATACTAATTTTTACTGAAATCATATCACAAGTATTGCTAAATAGAATTGTGCTTTATAAATGGTGAAAGGACGTGCTACAAGATGAAGACAAATTTGCCTTATTTATATATTTTCGGTACAGAATTAATCAAAAACCGATCCTAAAATTACAAGCATCAACGAATTTCAGAACCATAAAAGATACCATGCAACCTTCTTGTCTTTATGTGCATCGTATGACCTGAAAATAGTTCTTGTGTCTCATTTCCTGTCTGACTTTTGCAGCTTTTTATAGAAAGCAAATAAACCACACAAGAGCACCATTTCCTAGTTTGACTGAATTTTCGTACAGTTAGATGGTAATAAGTACTTACACATACACATTAACATTAACATGTGATAGTATTTTAGGTTTGCGTGAGAACATATTCCCCAGTTAAAATTTACTACTACAAAAAATAAAAATCAAAGCATATACATATAGCTGTACCATTTACAAGAAAGAAATAGTTTAATATTCAGTCCTACTGAAGTTTTCTAAAGAAATGAAAACCCATAAAATTGAGATGGAGGTTCATATGTTGGTGGTAATATTGAAAAAGAAACAGTCACAAGATTTTGTGATATCTTTACTAATTTGTATATATGTAGATTTCCTAAATAAATACGGCACCTGACATTAAAGAGTACCTGTCACCAAATTAAACTTTTCGTATAGTGCAGGGATGTGGAAATCTTATCGCCGGGCAGGCAAATTTTTCATAGATTTAGCCCTGTATCGGGCACGCAGAGCCGGACCGACTTCCCCCTTTTTTTTATTTTTATGCGGTGTGAGGTGCAGGAGCGGATGCAGACTTGCATGGGACGCAAGTCTGCAACACACCGGCACTCAGGGTGTATGGAGCAGGCTCCTGACTCGAGCCCGCTCCATACTCGGCAGCCCCTGGCTGATTTCAGTAGCCGGGGGCTGCCGCTAATAGCCCGGCATGCGGTGATTGCCGTGGACAGCTATTAACCCTATAGATCACCGCTGTCAAAGTTGACAGCGGTGTCTAAAGGGATCTTTGAACCATCCCTGGTGGTATGGCGGGGTGGATCACCCCTCCCCCGCCCCGCAGTGCGATCGCGGGGGGGGGGGGGGGATCCCCTGTGGAGGTAGGCTTGCATCTGCATTCATGGCTGCCCCCATAGATCTGCATTTGATTGAGCCTGCCTTGATCAGGCTCAAGCAAATGAACACAGATCAATGGAGTTCAATTTAAATGATTCCTCCTAAAAAAGTGTATTTGAAAAAAAAAGTTTAATAAGTTTAAAAACACCCATTAATCCCTTCCATATTAAAAGTTCATATCAACCCCCTTTTCCATATAAAAATATGTAAACATAATAAAAATAAACATATTTGGCATTGGCACGTGCGTAATTGACGAACTATTAAAAATAACATTTTATATCCCGTACGGTAAATGGCGTTAACGTAATGTACGTAACGTAGTGTTCAAAAAGTCTGATCAATACCAAAATAGTACCGATACAAACAGCATATTATGGCCCAAAAAATTAGTCCTCATACAGCCCAGTATACGGAAACATTTAAATATTATAGGGGTCAGGGAATTTTAAAAAGTTTTTTTTTTAAATTAATTATTAAAACATGACGGAAACTAAACAAATCAGGCCAACCTAAAGTACCAAAATTATATGTAAGTTTGACCACAAGGTGAATGGTGAAAAAAAGAAAAACCCCAAATTTGCTTTTTTTTTTTATTTCACATCACAAATAATTTTTTTTTAGTTTCAGAGCATAAGTTATGGAAAAATGAAAGATGTCATTACAAAGTATACTTGACCCCGCAAAAAACAAGCCTCATATGGGTCTGTAGATGGAAAAATAAGAGTTATGGCTATTATAGGGCGAGGAGGAAAAAAGGAAAGTGCAAAAACTAATAAAGACCTTATTTACATACTATTTTGGTTTAAATTATTTTATCTACCAGGACAAGTGGATTTTCTTGAGGGACAAGTAGATTGTGTTCCTCTTTAGTCCCTTGGACAAGTATTTTTTTCCCACACCCCTGATAGTGTTCCTTGTGTAATTAGCAAACACTTTCCCATTCACTTGCTTTTAAAATTATCAATATAAATATGTTTAAAATGTAATAGAAAAAATGGCCACTGGGGAGATGCTGGGTGGCGAGGCAACCGTATAATGTTCAGTAAAGTACCATGCACGAGCCCTTATCTGATAAACGTGACTAGTGTACGAAACTTCACTGAGGGTGGTACGGTTGCCTCGGCAACTATACTGTCCAGCATAGCCTGCATTTCCTCACGCTGGAGCTAAAGATCGTGGACTTGCATTTACATGGGTCTTATGGAAGTACATGAAGTTCAATATGTGAATAGATAGGTGACATATTCTACAAGATCTGCATTCTGGGTCTGAAATGTATGGGTTTATTCATATGTGGCAGACATTTTGCAACAATTCCTGGCACTGTTTCTGGCACTGCTGCACATACAACCCTCCCTCCAACATTTAGTTGTAATAAACCAAGTCTTAGTTGCATAAATTTGACACATGACTGTACTTTAAAAGTAAGAGTTTCGAGAACATGCTGCGTATCTACTCCTAGAGAACCCTGTCAATGTTCATTTCGCGCTGCCATAAATAAATTACCCATATGCCAAATGTTTTCTGCATAGTTATTTTTTCACATTTTAAGATGCAGAAATGCTTAAAGCCATTCATATTATTCCCATTATGTGATTTGCAAGTAGAAATGAAAAAAAATATATAGCTTTGTAGGTTCTGTTGGCTTGTTGCTATGGGTAACATTAAAGATGTTGCATGCATAATAAAGTACCTTATTTATTTTGCAGAGATTAAAACCGCTGTGCTTTACATAATATTGTAATAATTGTATCCTAATAACATTAATGAGAATCCTAACACTGTTTCCTTTATTTATAACTATACAAGCATAAAGCAGAGATAAGGGTCGGTACAGGGGAACGCGGGTCTTTAGAGGACAAAGACCGCGGCTCTGGCATCCTACAAACTGCAGCTGTTACTAATTGTACCAATAACAATAAAACAATAGCCATAACCAAGTCTTGCGTCTCTGCCCATATTTTGTTTTCCACAGTAAAATGAAGGACAGAGTAAATTGAAGCCAGAAATTGTTATATTAAATTACTTCCCCTTATGAACTCCAGGGCAGAGAATCATCCCCAGTCATAAAAACTCAAAGCAACAAGGAGCAGAAGGTAAAACAGAAGACATATCCCTAAATCACCTCTAAAATTCAGCAAACTAAGCCACAAGTTCCTCCATCGTGAAATCTGATTATATTCACTAATATAAGTTTTTTTTTTTAACAGGGATCATAATAGTGGTCTCTGAAACATTAAGGTGGGCATCCAAGATTCTGAACACCATACTTTATTACCATGTGTTCCTGAAGGCTCTGAGGGGGTAATGTGTCTCCTTGTGGAGACCACCAAGCTTGTATAGGTAGTCCTATAGACTAGGCAATGCTCCCTGGGAAAAATATATTGTAAACCTACTGCAACTAATAGTCTACTTCACTGGGAGAGCCACCGCCCTAAGAGGCAAAAGTCAAAAGGGTCAATACCTTAGAATTAGACGGAACTGTTCATGATTATCAACATCAGCCCTTTGACTTAAAGTTAAGATTCTTGGAGAGGGGCTATCCATCTAGACCCCTCTGTCAGGCATATAAAAATGCTCTTAGTCAAGAGAGATCCACACTTCTGACTCCTAAGGTAAAGAAAGAGGAGGAAAACATAATTCGCCTCGTTGGGACTTTTGATGATAAAAATATGACGGTGATGTCTATTCTACGACGCCATTGTGGGATTCTCCTAGCTGACCCTGATATTGCGGATGTTATTGCCAAGAGACCTTCGATCACCTATAGAAGGGGTAGCTCGATAGGTGACCACAGAATACATAGTCACTATAAACCCCCCATACCAAAAGGTACTTGGTTGGATCAGCGCCATCTTGGCATGTTTAGATGCAGTGGCTGTATAGCATGCCCCTATATTAAGGTTGGTCGCACTATTTGTAACTCTCGGACAAGTCAGATTTATTCAATCAGGGATTTTGCGAATTGTCGTAACCAAGGGGTAGTCTACCTCGTCACTTGTATTTGTTCTAAACAATACTTTGGAAAAGACATTTAGAGGAAGAGTGGGGAACACCTGGGGGATGTCAGACATGGTAGGGATACTTCGATCTCCCACCATGTTCAAGAACTACACCAGGGTGATGTAAAGTCTTTATCATTCACAATTATTGAGGTAGTAAGACAAAACCCCCGTCGTGGTGATTGGGACAGATTTATTCTAAAAAAGGAGGCTCAATGGATTTTTAGGATGGGGACGGTATCACCAAATGGCCTTAATGACTAGTGGTCTTTCCAGTGCTTTATTGAATAACCACTTCTTTGATTATAAGTTTTGGGTTAGATTTTTTTCATTTTATACCCGCTCTTCTATATACTACAGAACAAATTATATTTACTCGTCATCCCAGTCCTTCTGTTTTGGTGTCCTATGGTTTTTTTTTTCCGGTTTGACTAGCATCACCCCTATGCTAGAGATTTGGGGGTCTGTTTGTAATATTATAGGGGTGAGTGACATGTAACTTGTTAATTATATGTGGGCCATCTACACCCTCACTTCTTTTCTCTCTCAACATGTCAACTTCATTAAGTTTGTATGTGCATATGTATTTTACCATGCATAATTTGTTCCTTCACCAGTTTTTACTTTGGAGTTTATCCACCTATACCATTAATTGTTCATGATTATTATATTCCTTGTGTTACATCTGTACACTGAACACAATTGTACTCACTAATGTAAGGTTACCATATTATATTTGTTATTCTGTCTATCTTGTTTGTTAATTACACCATCATGTTTATATTACAGTATATGAATTGCGCATCATATTTATGATATAATATATTAATATACTGAGGCTATCATGCCGCGTCTTGATATTGATCCATATTTATGAAATTATGACATACTATTTTTATCATTATGGACATCATTGTTTATGTGGTGCTAGCTTGTTTGATCATTATTTCGTCATATATTGTATATTAGCTTGTTTTACTATTATTATGTCATATATTATATATTATCATATGAATGTACGCACCATTATATGATGGAAATTGTTCACTATAACTAGTATATTACTATGTTGTTTGTAAATAGATGTGGATCTATATTTGTAATCTATGTACATATATTTATCTGTTCGTGCATTTTACTCTCTGTGGTTTTAAATCATCCAGGGTTTGTGCTTTCCACGGTTCTGCAGACGTGAATGCACATGCTGGACTTGTGGAGTGATGTGTGACTCCTATTGGCTATTGATGGAAAGCAGTTAGATCAGGACGCTTCGTTACATCATATGCGGTCGCATTCTTGCGTCTAATATACCTGGAGCGTGTGTGCTATTCTCGCTCCCAGGTACTCCAAGTGATGCTTGGAGCGCATACATCACTTTCGAGTAAAACTTGGAACGCAGACGTCACTTCCGGTGTGCCGAGATTTTGCGATGACCGGAGGTGACGATGAACGCTTACAGCACACCATGCACAGGTATATAAAACAGGCTATGCGGCCATATCGTTGGCAAGCATAACCATTTGTGTGCACCCCTAAGCTCCAAGACTGTACAGGACTCTGGCTTATTATGGGCCCGAGTTTGGAGTTTGGAGCTTAGCTTTTTGTTTTCTCTCTTTACCTATCCTTGACACCTCCTGAGGAACCCTACCTAATGAGATAGCGTTCTTTACTCCCAATGCGTTGAGGTTGTTTTTTTTCTGGGTTATTATTTATGTGGCTTTCCACATTCCTTATCTGTGGTTTAATGTTATAATTTTTTAATCACTGTGGGTGGCATGATGATGCATCATCATATGTCTTAATCATTTCAATTTGACGCCCTTGTATACATATAGTGTACTACTGTATTATGCCCACGTATGGTATGCTTTATGGTAAGCTGCTATGTGACTCTAGATAGGACACGTTGTTATTCCTTCTGATTGGGGATCGTTGGATGTTTTGTATTCATTCCTGTTTTTGTTCATACCAGTCATTGTTTGTTACATTCTTGAACATATGGTTCTCAATCTCCAAGCCTACGTCCATCTGAACTGTAAGTCACATGATGTTCATTTCATATTTATTGATTGTTTGTATGTATTTCTACAGAGAATCATATAGTCTGGGCGTCAATTTGTATTTTGTATATATCATTACTGTGTATGATTTATAATACTTTATTGATACTCCTCACATACCACCAGAATTAGTTCACTATGTTGTAGAGAATTGTTAAACATTTTAATATAAATATCATTAAAAGTATGGTTCATATGGTTTTAAATGAGCTATCTGACTCCACAAGCCAATGGATAGGGAATGTGTTAGTGAATATACTCAATTATCACAGGATATAGAGTCAATTTTAGGCAATGCTGTTGTTGGTGCAAGTTTTAGCAGGATCCTAGAGATAAATCTGATTATGAATCCAGGTCTGATTTATCCCACAGGGAAATACATGCTGTCTGCTAACAAACCCTTTACATGAAACAAGAAGAAATAAAAATCCATAAAGTCAGTAACCCATGATGAAGCTACGTGCAACGCACATATCTGCAATGAGCTATGCTTAACCTCACGGTCAAAGTATCTTCTACTGTACTCTACATGAATGGGGGCTGTTGATCCCAACAGTCAAGGACACAAGATGAATGTAGCAGACACGTAATTGACACAACTGCTTAATTTTCTATTGCAGTCAATGCCCACTAACACTATAGGAGACCAGTATTTCTCTCCATTGGGATTTCTACTGAGAAAAGGCAGTGAGCAAGGTCAAACAACAAGATCAATGTCAGGCACAAGTAATTCCCAAAGCAAAATTGCACTGTAAAAAACCTGAACAATAATAATAATGATAAAATAGATAAAAAACCTAAACAACAGAATTTGTTGTTTGATAACATCATAAATGAACGATGGTGAATAAATGCAACAAAAATTTTACATATTAAATCATAGCTTTACTCATGGTGTACCTGTGGTAATATAGTAGGAAATTGCATTAACAGAAAAACCTAACCTTTGACATTGATCTATATTTGATGCCTCTTCTCTGACACCTTAGATAATGGAAAGACTAATAAGCAATCACCAGTGGCATTTGTAGAAGAAGCAAAGTCCAAAATGGACCTCCTATTAGCTGATAGCTAACTCTCCGATCCCCCAAAGCTGGGGTTTCATGCGCTCTACATGAATGGGGACTCTTCTAGCAATTGCTTATCTCCCTCAGAACAAAAGATTAGGCTATTGAAATTAAATAAGTTCGCTGTCATGAGAAAGTCAGGAGGCCCACATATACATATGACAGTTGGCAAAAATCAGCAACTTGCCTCTCATGTGTATGGGGGCCTTTAGAGGTGGTGTTTTCAATCCTTTTAATTTCCTGACCCTAAGATCAAAACCTAATTTGCTGACAGTGCGGTTCCCTTGGAAGAGAAGCCCTACCAGTGGCAAAATAATGGGACCAACCAGGGCTACCCCCTCTCTTCAAGCAGCTGAGAGGTCTATCTCTATTAAATGTATGCCCTTGGCAATGACTAAGATTTCACCTCACCTAATCATACATTTAAACTATTGTTTAGTCAAGTTTTTATGTTAAACATATTTTTAAACATTTATGACACTATTTTGTAATTTTCCTTGTACTTTTAGGGAAGTCCTGTGTCATCACATTAAACTGAATCACATGAATAGCCAATAAGTTAAGAGCTGCAATGGGTATTTATATCTAAGGCCCAGTTTTCACACTGCCACCATGCCCACATTCGGTGACTAACTGGCTGCATAATTTTGCTAGTTATTATGCAGTTTTCCTTGCTAAATAATTGGCCACAACATCTGGGCATTGTATTGCCCCAAAATATAGGCTCCATATATGAAAATGAGACACATTTACTAGGCTGTATGCAAACAAAAAGATGAAAATGAGCCTCACAAAAATCCGCTGCTCAGTGTTCGGAACAAACTCTTCCGAACGCTGGAGCTGGGAGCTTGTGACATCATAGCCCCGCCCCCTAATGAAACCCCACCCCCTCAATGAAAGTCTATGGGAGGGGGTGTGACGGATGCCACGCCCCCTACCATAGACTTGCATTGAGGAGGTGGGGCATGACATGATGAGGGGCGGGGCTATGACGTCACGAGCCTCCGACTCCAGTGTTTGGAACAGTTTGTTCCAAACACTGAGCAGCGGAGTACCCCTTTAAGCAAGGCGAGAAATAAACGGTGTAAATCAAAACTCGACAGTGCAAACAGTAGACTAAACAGTTTAAACTATCTAAGAATTAGACAGATTAAATTCCCTACAATGCCTATTAGGCTGATGCATGCAGTTGAATTCCTGGGGTGAAGACTGTAAAGACTTTTTTTCCCTAATCCAACATAGCCAAATACAGTACATCATCTGTACATACCAAATATAAATAATCTACTGAAGACCCCTTAATAATGCAACATACAACTTCAACCATTTTAACTGATTAACACCTTGGCACGCCAGACCTCAGTACATGTTACACTTAGTAAGTGCTTTAACAAATGAACATTGAAGCCACTTTTTTAAGTAGATGGCGGTAATTTGTTGGAAGTCTGTTCTAATTACAAAGACAAGCCAGGAAGACAGATTCCTCTATCCATGCTGAGTGTAAGGCAGGAGCAATTACCCTACAGGTTCTTCAGCTAGACTTCAAAGACCCAAGGGATCTTTTCACAGGGTGGCATGAAGAAAAAAGGACAATGACAATTAATGGAGGACATACACTGCATACTAAGTAAGGCCCCAATGTCAGACAATATCAGAAGGACTTTTGGCTCTGAAAACATAGCTGTGTTTATCAGGAAACAAGCAGCCATTGAATTAGTATTTGCAAACAAATCCACCCAATCATAGGATCAGATAAACAGATCATTTACAGCGCAGCGGAATGCAACACGGTAAGGCAATTTTGATTTTGCAGTAAACATGTGCATATAAATTGTCCATCAAACTCATTCTAATCCCACATGTATTAAGGGTCACAAATACAAAGCGACAAGCGGAATCATTTAGCCATTGTTGCCGGCAGGCGCTTCCTACAAAACGGGAGGTAAGCTGTCAATGCAAGAAGAATTTAGTGACTGTAAGATGCTGTTGCTTCTTGTGGTACAGATTACATCACAATCCTGCAACAAATATAAGTTGACATACAAGGAAACCCCACTCCAAACAACTAAAATCACCCCAAAAATTAAATTGAAGCAATTATATGTAACACCGAAAAGTTTGGCTGGCATCACAGTCTGGGCACGGCCTTCTACCATCAGTTCCTGGTAGTCTGCATTAATTCTTGCATTACTCTAGAGTTGTATCTTATCATTTATTAACACACAGTTAGTAGATATTTTGGTGTATTTAAAGAGTAGCTGTCACCAAATAAAACTTTTCATGTAGTGTTCCTGGTGTAATTAGCAGACACTTTCCCATTCACTTGCTTTTAAAATTATCAACATAAATATGTTTAAAATGTAATAGAAAAAACGGCCACTAGGTGGCGATGTTCTGTTCCCTGACACAATTAATACAGTGAGTTTGGTTTCCTCCCGGCCTAGCTGGAGTCCAAACTCAGGAAGTGTTTCTCTGCACTGAGCTTGATTGACAGCTGCACAGAAAGTGAAAGCTCCACAGATTCTCACAGAAATCTGCACAGACTGAAGGCTGCAGGAGAGCCTCACTGATAGCAACACAGACTGAAAAATACACAGAGCCTGAGGTCTTCTATTCATCACAGCACTGCAACCATGTAAGGGCGGAAGTGGTCCACCAGCAGGCTTCAGTTATGTCATGCCTTCTGGGAAACGCCCACTTTCTCCTTCTGGGAGATTGCACTATGAGAGCAAGCATAAAAGGTATGATACACAGCTTTTTAAAACTCTAAAAAAAAAAATTAAGGGCTGGAGGGGTGTTAGAACTAGTTAGGGAACATAGCCTGAGGTAGTTTAGAACAGTTTATTTGGTGAGAGGTACTTTTAAATCCCTTAAGGACCAGGCCAATTTTATTTTTGCATTTTCGTTTTTTCCTCCTTACCTTCTAAAAATCATAACTCTTTTATTTTTTCATACACAGACCCATTTGAGGGCTTGTTTTTTGCGTCATCAACTTTACTTTGTAATGACATCACTAATTTTACCATAAAATGTACGGCGCAACAAAAAAACATTATTTATATGGGGAAATTGAAAAGAAAACTGCAATTTATGAAGTTTTGGAAGGTTTTGTTTTCACGATGTACACTTTATGGTAAAAATGACATGTTTTCTTTATTCTGTGGGTCAATACAATTAAAATCATACCCATGTTATGTGCTTTTCTATTATTTTACCGCTTTAAAAAAATCTCAAACTATTTTAGCAAAATTAGTATCTTTCTCATTTTTCCATAAACGGGGCGGTAAGAGGGCTAATTTTTTTGTGCCGTGATCTGTAGTTTTTATTGGTACCACGTTTGCTTACATTTATTTTTTTATCACCTTTTATTTTTATTTTTTTTTATAAAATGTGACAAAAAAGCTACAATTTTAGACTTTTTTTTTTTTTTTTTAACGTTTACGCCGTTCACCATACGGTATAATTAACATTATATTTTGATAGTTTGGACATTTATACATGCGGCGATACCAGATATGTTTATTACATTTTTTTTTACGCTCTTTGGGGGTAAAATGGGAAAAAGGGATGATTTACATTTTTATTGGTGGAGGGGATTTTTCACTTTATTTATTTATTTATTTTTTAATACACTTTTTATGTCCCCATAGAGGACTATTTATAGCAATAAGTTGATTGCTAATACTGTTCAGTGCTATGCATAGGGCATAGCACTGATCAGTATTATCGGCGATCTTCTGCTCTGGTCTGCTTGATCTCAGACCGGAAAAGAAGATCCCTGGAGATGGCCGGAGGCAGATGAGGGGACCTCCGGCCGCCATGCTGGATGATCATATCCCCGCAGCAGCGATGCGGGCCATCCGATCATCCATTTTAAGTGCCACACTGCCGAAGATGCCGTGATGGTGTACATCAGTGCGATCGCTGATGTCCACCGTTACCGGCGGGTCCCTGACTGCTGATAGCAGCCAGGACCTGCTGTGCATGACGTGTTAAAGGAAATATGCAGCCCTAACAACTTATCCTGGTGGAGTCTGACCACTGGGACCCCCCATGACTTCCTGCACGGGTCCCGGCTCTGCCGCGGCTCTCCTGTGCAGGAGGCGTGCAAGCTGCAGCATGACACGCCTACTCCATGCAGTTCTATGGGAGAGTCGGGGACCCAGCGTTCGTGCCTCACCACCTCTCGCATAGAGCTGTATGTGGAGGGGACGTACTTTCGACCTCACTGAGGTAGACGCTACGCGCATTAGCCACTGGCACAGAGCGGCAATGCCGGGGCCCATTTGGGAAATTGCGGGGGAGGGGGGGCCCAGTGGATAGGGGATAAGTTGTTATGGCTGCAGTTGTCCTTTAAGGGATGAGCTGTAACATAATGGCAATAGGAAGAGGAGGATGATAGTGTAGAACGGCTCTTCATAAATGTCAATTACAATCTACTGACTGAGTAACAGGCAATAACAGAAGACCTGTATGTGAAGCACTGGAAGCATTCAAACATCGACTAATCTCATATATAGAAGTGAATATTATACCAAAGGTGTTAATGCAGTTGCAGAGATGTTAAATTTTCCAGCCTGAGGCACCAGCCAAATTCACAGCATTCTGCACTCCCACTCTGAGGGCCAAGAATATAGGTTTATTCTCCTTGGGAATTAAAGTGTCAAGTTGAAAAACAACATTTGAAAATGTCTTGTCACTGTTACTGGAGATGTCAAATACTGGTGCAGAGATTGGGAAACTGCACTGCAGAATTTCCCTTTAGCAAATAAGGAGAAGAGTGACATCCTAGTTATTCCCATAGACTAGCTAGCAGTTGCCTTATATATGATTATTATACCTTGCTGCTACTAGCCAAGACTCAAAAGAGAGATATTCATAAAATAATGTATATCTTTGTGAAGATCATCTTTTAACTTCAAATACAAGGGCATTTTGTTCTGCTGACCACCTTAGATTTTTTGGATGATCATCTTGGAATTATAGACCCCCCCCCCCCCCCACCCCAACCCCCTTACCAGAAAGGATGCAATGGGGAGATAAAATAGAACAAAAATGTATATGAAATTTAGTCTGACAACCACAAAATGGATTTTAAATATTGAGTAAAAAAGTCTGTGAGGTTAAGGTTAAAGGGGTACTCCACCCCTAGACATCTTATCCCCTATCCAAAGGATAGGGGATAAGATGTCTGATCGCGGGGGTCCCGCCGCTGGGGACCCCCGCAATATAGCTGGGGTCTGGGTCCTGACCACGGAAACGGAAGTCTGTAACATCATGACTCCGCCCCCGTGTGACGTCACGCCCCGTCCGCTCAACGCAAGTCTATGAGAGGGGGCATGACGCCGTCACGCCCCCTCCCATAGAATTGCATTGAGGGGATGGGGAGTGACGTCACACGGGGCGGAGACGTGACATCACAAACTTCCGTTCCCGTGGTCGGGACCCAGACCCTCCAGCGCTTCCAGAGCAGAAACAGGTGGTTGCCGCATGCTATATTGCGGGGGTCCCCAGCGGCGAGACCCTCGCAATCAGACATCTTTTCCCCTATCCTTTGGATAGGGGATAAGATGTCTAGGGGTGGAGTACCCCTTTAAGTTTATACACAGTTTTTGGGCTATATTTTCAATGTGAAAATGGGTGTTCAAATGGTGGGTGCATCAAATAGTGATGAAAAAGAGACATGATGCTTACTTCTACGTGTGTAAAAATTAAGGCCATACAATTTATACATGTGGCAACAAAGGACTGTTTTACTATTGAGTTTATATGTTTTTTTTAAACAGCAAAACAGCCATTTTATGGCCCATAAAACAAGTAAAAGAAAAAAATGAACATAGCCTTAGTAACACAAAAGTAATAATTTTGCTCTTGGGTGACCAAAATCCTAATTTTCTTAAACTAAAGAATAGCCATGTCCAGACTATATCCTTGTACATATACGAATATATTCTCACTCAGTTTCTTGGTCCATATTCAGCCTTATTTTTAGCATTTTATGCATGGGGCTATGCTCCAAAAATAGCCCAAAATGACACATGGAAACATCAGCCTTACAATTTGTTAGGGGAGGGAGATCTCATTTGACTTGATAGCCTGAACTACTTCATACAAGAAAAAAGCTAAAAAGATTGGTTTCAGGATCATTTCAGGCGAGAGAAGAGATCAAATCACTGCTAGATTTTTGTACATGTTTCAAGTCCCTGTGCGACACCAATTTTAGGAAGTTCTTAATATCTCTTCATATTTGACCACATGCAATTACCTTATCACATATCATAGTCTTTAAGAGTCATTTTGATTTATAACATTTAACAGTTAAATTCAACATGAAAAGTCGAGACCTTTCAGTATTTGTTTCGCATTAACTTTTTTTTTTTTTTTTTATCCATTCATATATAGATTCTAACAAACTTCAGCTGGTTCCCTTATAAAGAGACAGCAGTTTAATCCCATTCATTTGCCAGACATGTGACCTCCTTCATCTGAGCTCCCACCATAGTCTGCACTTTGGTGCCTGCTAACCAATAAAATTGTGACTTTAGCTTTTGGCACAAAGGCGAAAGAAAACACCATGCAACTTAAAATCAGTACAAGAGCAAAGCACGCTATTTCCCTATTTACTATGTGACATAACCTTTTAAGAAGCTGTAAAGGGATTTTTAATTAGGAACTGTCATTTGAACATGCTTTGCATAGATTAATGTGAAACTGACAGGCTGTTCATCCACACTTAAAGGGGTATTCCAGGCCAAAACATTTTTTTATATATCAACTGGCTCCGGAAAGTTAAACAGATTTGTAAATTACTTCTATTAAAAAATCTTAATCCTTCCAATAGTTATTAGCTTCTGAAGTTGAGTTGTTGTTTTCTGTCTAACTGCTCCCTGATGACTCACGTCCCGGGAGCTGTGCAGCTCCTATGGGGATATTCTCCCATCATGCACAGCTCCCGGGACGTGACATCATCATTGAGCAGTTAGACAGAAAACTTCAGAAGCTAATAACTATTGGAAGGATTAAGATTTTTTAATAGAAGTAATTTACAAATCTGTTTAACTTTCCGGAGCCAGTTGATATACCGTATATAAAAAAAGGTTTTCCCTGGAATACCCCTTTAATCCAAAATTCTGGGTAAGGGTACGTTCACACGTGCGGATTTTCGCAGCGGATTTTGCTGCGGATCTGCCGCTGAAGGACCTCCTATATGCTGTCTTTATATGTGCCTGCTCGGAGCGGCAATACGCCGATACGAGCAGACACACTGCCATGTGCGAGTCGCCGTGCGGCGACTCGCACATTGCAGTGTGTCTGCTCTGAGCGGCATATTGCCGCTCAGAGCAGGCACATTTAAGGGCACCAGAGGTCCTTCAGCGGGGGATCTGCAGCGTAAAATACACTTTAAATCTGCACGTGTGAACGTACCCTTATAGTGTTTGTACAATAATACAGGAATTTAGGTGCACTACTGTGGTAGATGTAGACAGTGACATATGACTAACCCTCAACACTGATGTTAAAATTGAGACATTCGCCAGTATATCCTTATATGAAGGACATACCAGAGCCCGCACACCAACGCCAAGGTTTCTCAGGTGGCACGGGTCCTACCTACAATAAACCTACCTGTGCCGTATGGGCAATACCAGGGGCCAGTGGGCAAATACAGCAGTATCAGGTCCAACTCACAGCCTACTCCCAGGTTACCTCCAGTGTGGCTGGGCACACATTCAATGGGAGAAGGGAGGCAGGCTATGAGCCCCACTTAAGTTGGCTAATGTGTTGCCTTAATGCTGCCTATACTAGTGATCAAGGTGCATTAAATGTGGAGTTCATACACATCCAAGAATAAGATTTAAACAACAACAAAGACGTGGTCTCAAATGGCAGGAAGTGCTCAACCCCAAATGCAGTTGTGGAATTTTGCTGAGGGAGCAGATCCTGCCCTTGTGGTCTGTTGCTAAGGGCAATCCCCAGCATAAAATGCATACAATGGGGGATGCCTGCAGCAGACTACAAGTGCCACAATGGCATCCTACACCCGATGAAAGTAGTAGGATTATTGTATTATTCTATATGTTACACATCCAAACCTTTCATCGGGTGTAGGATGCCATTGTGGCACTTGTGGTCTGCTGCAGGCATCCCCCATTGTATGCATTTTATGCTGGGGATCGGCCCTAGCAACGGACTACAAGGACAGGATCTTCTCCCCCAGCATAAATGCACAACTGTATTTGGGGTTGAGCACCTCCTGCCATTTGAGACCACGTCTTTGTTGTTGTTTAAATCTTATATTTGGAGTTGTATAAACTCCACATTTAATGCGCCTTGATCACTTTCTAGGAGGCATTAAGGTTCATCTGTGAGGCTGGGTGGGGCTTATAGTCTGCCTCCCTACTCCCATTGTATGTGTGCTCAGCCACACTGGAGTTAACTGGGAGCAGGCTGTGAGTCGGACCTAATGCTGCTGTAATTGCCCACTGGCCCCTGATTTTTCCCATACGGCACAGGAAGGTTTAGTGTTAGGTCCGTGCCACTTGAGAAACCTTGGTGTTGGTGTGCGGGCTCAGGTATGTCCTTCATATTAGGATATACTGGCTAATGGCTCAATTTTAACATCAGTTTTGAGAGTTAGCCAATGTCATTATAGCGTTTGTAAACAATATTAACATGCAGGGTCACTTCCTCATATTAATGAAGTATAGCCAGCAATAGAGGTCTTTATTCTTGTAGTTGCATTGTGCAGCTCTGTACAATGGAGGCGGTGAGCCAGCTCACCACACTCCCCTGTCTCCTCCATATTTCCTGCTCAGCAGCTTTAAGATTAAAGACCTCTATTGCTGGCTATAGTTCACTAATACAATTAGTAAGTGACCCCACATTTTAATGCTATTCACCCGCATTATAACCCAGTATATTGGGTTTAGTGCAGCTGAGCAGCCTGTCAGTTTCCCTTTAATAATACAAGTAAATAAATGAAACTTAGTAATAGATCTTATTAGACAAAAATGCTTCTTTCTCATGTTATCAAACTTTTTCCTTCTTCCCCCTCTCCTGTGAGACTGTATTCCATTCTAAAAATCAGCTCAGTTTGTCCTAGGTCTGCAAGACAAAACAAAACAAGTCTATGGGAGGGGAGGAGGAAGCTCCAACCATGAGCTCTGGTAGAAATGTAATTTGAGGATGAAGCCTGCAGAGCAAAAATCTGCTGACAAATTCCATATCCTGAAAAGTCACTTAAAATGACAGGTACACTTTAAATGCTTGTATTAACACATGCTTGGTACATTTCAACAGAAATTAGCAAATATTTTGGGCAATAATTCTCACTTTTGCTTGTCTTAAGACATGCTTACACAACTGATATTTTTCTTTATATCAGAAAACTCAGCTGTGACCTATGGCCTAAAAATCTGAGACATACCTGATTTTGGCGGCAGGATTTTACTTTGTTTATAGTAAATGGGGGTTTGGGTTATTCCCCAATGTGAATTCATGCATTCTTATACCCCTGAATATAGGGAGAACAGGAGAAACTTCAGATAAATAAGCATTCAGCTTCATACATGTAGAGATATCAGTCATTTAGTAGGATCAACCAAGCGCTGAAACGTGACAGGTTCCCTTTAATAGCATGCAAAAATTGGTCCCAATTTCACAAGCCAATGAGAAAAAGAGATTATTTTTTTCTTATTCAGGGTAAGCATTGTAGCAAGAAAAAGAAATGAGCCCAGAATAACAAAGTGATTTCCATGATTAATTGGTACCACAGTTCTGTGAAAAAATGCATTGCACTTTTATTTGTTGTACACAGAATTAAACAAAGATGATGATATCAAAAGCATCATACCCTTCTCAAGTTACCCTTTCTGGAGTATTTATAAAGTGTGCAGTAGTGCACTGCTCCAAAATAAATCAATTCCTATGTGCAGGCAGTTCACCAATCCATTAAAACAGGCCGAGGTCCAACAGAAACGCAGAATAAATACAAAGACCATTAATGTGCTGTATTATCCTTTAATTTGACATCAAAGCCGGGACATGTTGTGCTCTCACAAGATGAAAGGTAGACAAGTGTATATCAAGCGATTCCCTAAATTACCTCTTGATTGAGAAGAAAAAGATTAGAGATGCCAATAAATTTGAGATGTTTATCCAGGTCTCACAATAGTTTGTCTTTAGATAAAATGAACAGCCGGCATAAATCTTTATTATTTTTCCTCATGTGATGTCAGAACAGAAAGAACAACCAGTAGATTTTTTTGAAAAGATACCCCTAGACATAAACTAGAAACTGTCTTTGATGTCTGGATGTCTGAGAAAAACAGATTGGAGCAATTGGTATCCTTAAATGGGCACTGTCAGATCCAAATACTTTTGATATGTTGCTACTGATGAAAATTAAAGACTTTTTGCAATACGGTTGTTTTAAAGTTTTTCAATTTTTAATAAAGAAAACAGCTCCTGAAAATCCCACCACTATGGGTCCCCATATCTACTGGGACACTAACCAGTCCTGCAGCATTAGGCCTGTCCATATGTCATGGACAAGAGATGACTCATGGACAAGGCTACAAGAGCAGACACACCAATCACAAGGGACACGCCCCCTACCCCTGAGAGGATTTCTAACACTGTGAGCTAATAAAAAGAGGAATTTTTATAATAAATATAGGTGTTAGAGGCATAAAAAATAGATGTACATAGTGAGGATTAGGTACAGAGTAAAAAAAAAATTGTGGCGTCTGAAAGGTACCCTTTAAATAAGTTGATCAAACTCCTTAAATAAACCTTCTTAGTCTTGTGTAGCCAGTCAGAGATAGGAGATAGATCAGGACTCAGGTATCGGGTCCAGTTGGTCAATACAGCAACTTTTTATGCTAAATCAGTTTTTATTAAAAATTTTCAAATATAGAAATTCGAAACAAGGTCCAGCTGGGCCAAGAGCAACAAAGAATATCAAAAGACATGGACATCAATAGGAAAGGAAAAAAAACCTGAGTAAGTAGCCACAATGATAGGCAAAAAATACATCAAGGGAGGGACATACAGATAAAGGGAAACAGGAACAATCTAATACCCTTAGATGTATCCATTTAAACATCACAATGCTTAAAAGCCCAAATACCAGTGAACAAAATGGGAAGAGATGAGTCAGCAATTGTAGTTGTCACTGGAATGCAGTAAAGAAAGGACGAGGAAGAAAATAGATGAAAAAAAAAAGGAGATGATGGCAAGGAAAAGAGGGAGTATGATGATTAAATCTCAAGAAGAAAGGATGTGAAATTCAGGTGAACCTTGGAGAGTGATCCAAGATTCTCAGACCATAAGAAATTTGTCATTCCTACCCAAAAAGGGGACTCCAGTGGCGCAGTATCACCTGTATAGTTGCAGTAAAATAATGCCATAATATGTTTTTTTCTTCTGAGCCCTAATAGAACCCGATAATATATAATAAAGAGCAAAAGCCTCTGTATACAAGCTCAATCCCAATGCTTGGCCCATGTAAAAGGGCTAGTGATTCACTGACAAACAAGCAAACAAGTTAGTTGGTCGGCGAATCACATCTTCTGTAAGACCAATAAAATAAATTTTATTAAACGCACATTGCTTGTGTAGACCGGGGATGTGTGGCTAAGAAAAATGAATATAAAGGGTCACACAAACAATCTAGTGATCAGCACTGGTTATCTACAGTCCGTCAGTCTGTCAGGGCCCTTCGGGGTGTGAGTAATCTGTTTTTAGCAAAGAGCATGGTAAGAAAACCTCCACCCAAGACCTCTACAGAAGCCTTTTAAAGTAGGATAAGAAAATAAAAACAACTTTGCCTAACAATAAAAAAGATCTGTGAAGAGGTGTACGAACACCTCTAACTTTATGAAACTAAAATAAATAACTGCAGTAGGAACTGAAATAACAGCAGACGGCAGGCTATAGCCTCCAGAGTTTTAGCTGGAGGGTGGTACACAATGTATTGGCTAAGGGCTATTAAAGGATACGACATGCATTCCTATGTGCAGACGTAGCATATTGAAAAACAGTATTGATGTTGTTGTAACCAAACCTTTTAATAAGGGGTTAAATGTGTACTAAGTGTACATCTTACAGAATTTGAATTTAGGAGGCAGCAAATTATGCCTAGCATATAGCTGAAAATAACATTAAAGGTAGAGATAAGTGTTACCAGAAATGTTGATTGGTTTAGAGCATGTGATTGACAGGCCCGTCATGACAATGCTCCTCCCACATATCCTTTCTAGTTGAATGCCATTCACAGTACTGTATACAATTCAATAAATTTTGGCTTTGTGAGATTTATAATGTTTGCACTGAGGACAAGCAGGGCCCTATGCACTGAGGATAAGCAGGGCCCTATGCACTGAGGATAAGCGGGGCTCTGTGCACTGAGGACAAGCGGGGCTCTGTAAACCTAGGACAAGCGGGGCTCTGTGCACTGAGGACAAGCGGGGCTCTGTAAACTGAGGACAAGCGGGGCTCTGTAAACTGAGGACAAGCGGGGCTCTGTAAACTGAGGACAAGCGGGGCTCTGTACACTGAGGACAAGCAGGGCTCTGTACACTGAGGACAAGCAGGGCTCTGTACACTGAGGACAAGCAGGGCTCTGTACACTGAGGACAAGCAGGGCTCTGTACACTGAGGACAAGCAGGGCTCTGTACACTGAGGACAAGCAGGGCTCTGTGTACTGAGCATGAGCAGGGCTCTGTACACTGAGGACAAGCAGGGATCTGTACACTGAGTACAAGCAGGGCTCTGTGCAGTAATGCTCTGTGACATGCTCCCGGCTCACACAGCAGGATGATTGACAAGTCAGGAACCTGCACAGAGCCCTGCTTGTCCTACCCTCACTTCCTGTATTTGGACTCCTCATAGAGACACACAGGCAAAACCTACAGGGCCAGCATTTTTTCACCCCAAAAATATATGAATTTTTTTAATCAATGTATATTACAAATTTACATATAATGCTACACATTGCACACTTTGAAAAATGCTACACTTCTCTTCTTCAGTTTAGTTAAAATCTTTATGGGCATAGATGGTATTGCCATTGACTGAAATGGATTACATTTTATACTGATTTTAGAAAAATAGTGTGCAGATTCCAATATTAGAAAAGGAAAAAATAGCTAAAAGTTGGCTTTGTAACATTCATTCATATTATACTAGTGAATATATAGTGTTACCCTTGTATCAAGTAGAAGAAAAAAATGGAAAAGCCCTCAAAAAATTGTTACCACAGTAAACCTTTAGAATCCTTATCCATAAAAAGAATGACACAAAAACTCAGAAATATACAACATGCAGCCTGGTGGTTGGAAGGCCTTTTCCTGGGCAGCTTTCAAATTGCAGGGGGCTTAAACAATTTTCACGGAGATGACTGAACTATTTTCAAGCAGACAGTAGAAGAAGAAGAAAATTCAGCTGCACCTCAGGGAGTCCCTGTTGAAATATGGGACTTGTAGGACAGTATTAATGGGAGATGAAATGTTCTGACTGATATCGGGGGATGAAAGGAGAGGCTGCCACCATTCAGACAGGTAATAGCAATTTTCCCAAGTGACTGACAGCTTATCCATGCAAAAAAAAAAAAAATGTAATGCATAAAAAAACTAAAGACATTTTCAGCAATATATTATATATTTTATATATATATATATATATATATATATATATATATATATATATATATATATATATGTATATACATACACACACATACACATGCTCAAAAAATAAAGGGAACACTTAAAGCATACCTGTCATAGTGCAAAAAAAAAGGAAAAAAAAGTGATATGTTACTCAGGACCCAATCCTGATCATGTGCATATAATTTTTATGTGCCTGGGACCTATATATCCAGAGATATAAGCATTTATCTGCTGGTGAGTTACTTTTTCATTGTGCAAGCAGGAGGGGGCAATATATGAAAAGTTTTTAACAATGACAGTGCCTCTTTAAACAACACAATGTAACTCAAGGTCAATCACACTTCTGTGAAATCACACTGTCCACTCAGGAAGAAACACTGATTGACAATCAATTTCACATGCTGTTGTGAAAATTGAACAGACAACAGGTGGAAATTAAGGATAAAGGAGTGGTTCTGCAGGTGGTGACCACAGACCACTTCTCAGTCCCTATGCTTCCTGGCTGATGTTTTGGTAGCATGAGACAGAATCTACAACCCACACAAGTGGCTCAGGTAGTGCAGCTCATCCAGGATGGCACATCAATGCGAGCTGTGGCAATAAGGTTTGCTATGTCTGTCAGCTTAGTGTTCAGAGCATGGAGGTGCTACCAGGAGACAGGCCAGTACATCAGGAGACGTGGAGGAGGCCAACAACCCAGCAGCAGGACCACTACCTCCACCTTTGTGCAAGGAGGAGCAGGAGGAGCAATGCCAGAGCCCTGCAAAATGACCTCCAGCAGGCCACAAATGTGCATAAGTCCATTCAAACGGTCAGAAACAGACTCCATGAGGGTGGTATGAGGGCAAGTCGTCCAAAGGTGGGGGTTGTGCTTACAGCATGCACGACGTTTGGCATTTACCAGAGAACACCTAGATTGGCAAATTCACCACTGGTGCCCTGTGCTCTTCCCAGATGAAAGCAGGTTCACACTGAGCACATGTGAGTCTGGAGATGCCATGGAGAACCTTCTGCTGCTTGCAACATCCTTCAGCATGACCGGTTTGGCGGTGGGTCAGTAATTGTGTGGGGTGGTACTTCTTTAGGGAGCCACACAGCCCTCCATGTGCTTGCCAGAGGTATTCTAACTGCCATTAGGTACCGAGATGAGATCCTCAGACCCCTTTTGAGAGCATATGCTGGTGCGGTTGGCCCTGGATTCCTCCTAATGCAAGGCAATGCTAGACCTCATGTGGCTGGAGTTGTCCCCCATGATCTCCCACAGCACTAGGAATTCTATACAAATTCACTGCAGCAGTGGTTGTGACGTCGCAGCCACGCCCTTCGTGACATCACACCACGCCTCCTCCATTCATGTCACAGGGAGGGAACGTGTTGGCCAACACACCCCCTCCCATAGACATGAATGGAGGTGGAGTGGCGAGTCATAAGGGGGCGTGGCCGTGAAATCACGATCACGGTCTCCGGCTCCGAGCACCGGAATACCCCTTTAAGAGGAGATTGAACTCAATGCCTGGGTAAACCAAGACAAGCGACCCCCCCCCCCCCCCACAGGCCTCCCAACCACTAGTCTGCATGTTGCATGTTTCAATGCATAGGCTCGTCATCACGCCCCCATGAATGGAGGGGGCGTGGCATGACGTCACATCCCCAGTCCCGGAAACCCGGAGGATTCCGAAACTGGAGCCACAGCTCCCGCATAGAATGTGGGTGCTGCAGGGAGATCGTGGCGGGCCCCCAGAGATAAGACATCTTATCCCCTATCCTTTGGATGGGGATAAAATGTTTTTGTCCGGAATACCCCTTTAAAGTACATGTTCCTTTGATATCAAAAGAAAAAAAAAACTGTTAGTATGTTAACCCAATAAAAAGAACTCTTATTGCTTTCAATAAAAAGCTGTTCACTACACTTTTTGGCTATATGTAGGAAGACCATAAAAAAATTATGCTGTATAATGTCGTGCGGCTGTGAGGTTTAACAGACCAAACATGGTGTACTTGTACACGTTTTACTTGTGGGGCAAAAAAGTGTATTACACTATGCTTTTGTGTATTAGTATAAAACAGACCAGTCAAGCATTAACCCTATTTGGTTCATTTAACGCTATGGACACACCAGGAACACACTGTGGTATATATCAAAAACATATTTTTGACAGTATCTTGATGTATACCTTCAGAACCTTATCATAACAAAGATTGCAGTGTACTGAATGGGATATTAAGAAATGCCACTAACACGGTAGAGTTTTCATGGCATACAGTGCGTTTCATGGCGACATTCCGTAGTCACACTATTCCTGCAGTGCATGCATGTACCCACAATTTCCTTTGACCGGCTGTATAGAAAAGCAAATTGGACCCTGGAGTGATCTACCTGATCCTTAAGTTTAGATTAATTTGCCTCCTTTTACCTAAAATATTAACAACCCTAATTCCTACTTACCCTGGCTGTTAAAAAGACACTTTAAAAATACTACATCACTTAAAAAGGCAAAAATAATCTCTTATTTTATGGGTTGTGAAATGTTGCCAGTTATGTTATGCAACCTTCATGTGCTCTTCAGGGCTTCGGGGAGTCATAAATCTGGTGAACGTGTGCTGAAAGAAGGGAGCATAACTTGAAGGTAACAGGAGCTACGCTTAAAGCATGGCACTTGACTATTACGTATCAGAAAGTCGCAATTAATGCACTGGATAAATGGCCGCCTGGGGAATCTTACAGTAATTTATCTGCATGCATCCTACAGCCACAGCCAACTGCAGCAAAGGCTGCGCATTCCACAAGATTAATGTTTTCAATTACCAATTTGTATACTTTTATTCTGCTTTTAGTATCAGGTGATTTATAAGAAATTCACAACTTGGCTTCATCGCTTCAGAAGATGTCCAGGCGAGAATACTGCCGCTTCAATGATTTCCTACTCAGCATATCCATAGGGTCCTGCTGAAAACAGCACATTTTATTTCCGAATTCACAGTTTTGGGCCATTCTTGCTGCGGCTGAGTCATCCTACAAGGGTATTTCACATTCTTGTAAAGTGTTAGCAGTATGGATGCAAAAGAATGAACACTTTTATATCTAAATATATACTATAAAATATTGAATATTATGTAGTAACAGTTAAGACTAGGGCTACATAGAATCTTTGTTTGCGACATAGACAGTAAAGCCAAAGATCACAGTGCTGCATCTCTACTAATGAAAGTGAATGTGACTGCATAGTGACACAACATTTATGGTGCACTGACACCACATTTTGTGCCTCTAGGCACCGGATCCGCAGGAGAATTTCAAATCCGCCTGCTGTCATTTCCCTGCCAAACCCATGCTGTACCCTATTCAATTCAATCACCCGAACACAGGCAGATGGTGACTCCGGTTGCGCCATTTTCCAACCATATCCGGATTTTGGTCACATAAAAAAACTGTGGTCTGCTGCAGAGACACAAAATGTGGTGTAAATGCACTATATTATGACTAGAAATCCATCCCAGGTAGATTTCTAACAGCTGTTGGGTAATGGTCACTGTAACTTGCATGTTGCAACACAACCATATTGACTTGCAACATTTGGTCACTATGTAGCCCTAGCCTGAGACTTTTATACAATTTAGATACATATAAATTAGGGATCGACCGATTATCAGTTTGGCCGATATTATCGGCCGATATTTACGATTTTGGACATTATCGGTATCGGCAATTACCTTGCCGATATGCCGATAATGCTAAGCCCCCCCGCCCCGGCCAGAGACCGCTGCCGCTGTCCCATTGCCTCCCCCATCCCCGATTTTATAATTACCTGTTCCCGGGGGAACGGGGTCCGCACTACTTCTGGCTCTGGCGGCGTCCTGTGACGTCACCGTCCGTGCGCACAGTGACAGCTCAGGACGCCGCCGGAGCCAGAAGTAGCGCGGGCCCCGGGAACAGTTAATTAAAAAACCCGGGATGGGGGAGGCAATGGTGCAGCAGCGGCGGTGGTGGTTGGACTAGGGAGGACCCCAGGACAGGCAGGGGGAGAGAAACGGGTGGCGGCGGCGGTCTCTGGACCCACAAAAGCCGCTGCAGTTCATTAATTGAAAGCGCCCGATTTAAATCATTAATCTGCAGCGGCTTCTGAGGGGCCCGGTGGAGGGGGGGGGGAAATAGCCGATAACTTATACTGGAATATCGGTATAAGTTATCGGCTATCGGCCTGAAAGGTCACAGATTATCGGTAACGGCCCTAAAAAAATCGATATCGGTCAATCCCTAATATACATGGCAATTCCACAATTCCTGAAATGTTATTGATATAGCAATAATTCGCTCAGCAGTACTGTACACTGTATACGAGCTATACATCCCTGTCCCCTATTGCATAGTCCAGCATAAACAGCACAGCTTAAAGGTGTACTCTGCCCCTAGACATCTTATCCCCTATCCTAACGACCACCCCAGTGATCTCCCTGCTGCACCCAACATTCGTTTCGAACGTTGGGTGCAGAGCTACCAGAGACTCGTGATATCACGGTCACGCCCCGCTCGTGCCGTCATGGACACAACCTCTCAATGAAAGTCTATGGGAGGGGGCATGATGGCCATCATGCCCCCTCCCATAGACTTGCATTGAGGGGGCGTGGCCGTGACATCACGAGCCTCCGCTCCGCATTGCCAGTCATCCGGGACGGAGCGAAGTTCACTCTGTGCACCAGATGTCTGGGGTGCTGCAGCCATGATTGCAGGGGTCCTCAGTGGCAAGACCCCCGCGATCAGACATCTCATACCCTTTCCTTTGGATAGGGGATAAGATGTCTAGGGGCAGAAAAACCCTTTAAAGTAAAAGGATTTCTCTGCGTTCCATAAGGTGCTGAACAAATGTTTATTGACATGACTAGAAGCCTAACAATAAGGCATTTCGTGATTCCCCTTCATAAGATCATCCAGGCAGATGTCTGACATACCGTATTTTTCGCCGTAAAAGTCGGTGCGTCTTATATGGCGAATACACCCCTATCGCGGCGGTCCCTGTGGCCATCAACGGCCGGGACCCGCGGCTAATACAGGACATCACCGATCGCGGTGATGCCCTGTATTAACCCTTCAGACGCGGCGATCAAAGCTGACCGCCGCATCTGAAGGGAAAGTGACACTAACCCGGCTGTGCAGCTGGGCTGTTCGGGACCGTCGCGATTTCACCGCGGCGGTCCCGAACAGCACGACTGAATAGCCGGGTTAGTGCTTACAGGACACCGGGAGGGACCTTACCTGCCTCCTCGGTGTCTTCTCCATTCAGGGATCCCCTGTATCACGTCGTCATCACGTCGTTGCGTACGTGCATCGGCGTGCGTAACGACGTGATGGCGGCGACGGAGAGCAAGGATACCCGGCCGGCAGCAGAGACGTTCCGGAGCGATGGGGACACGGCGACAGCGATGGAGCGACATCCAGGGCAGAGGTGACGGGTCCGAAGCGGCGGGGACACGTGAGTATTACCTCCTATGCAGTGGTCTTCAATCTGCGGACCTCCAGATGTTGCAAAACTACAACTCCCAGCATGCCCGGACAGCCGTTGGCTGTCCGGGCATGCTGGGAGTTGTAGTTTTGCAACATCTGGAGGTCCGCAGGTTGAACACCACTATTGGGTTCAAAATCTTTAATTTTTTAGATTTTGCACCTATAAATTGGGTGCGTCTTATACGCTGGTGCGTCCTATAGGGCGAAAAATACGGTACATGTGCAAGTTAAAGGGGTTATTCAGGATTAGAGAAACATAGCTGCTTTCTTGTGTGTACTCCTGATATCATATAAACTAGAGTCTCTGCCACAGATGTGAACTGAGCCTAAAGGACTGTAACTTCAAGCAGTAGTAACTCGGCACAGTACGTCAGCTTTTTTACCTAATTTTCTTCTAGTATTTTGCCTTGAAGGGTGAATGTTTCTAATTCTCTAGAAGAGACATCATTAAGATTTGTGTATCTTACACACACGGTCACATCTGTCAGTAGTTTTACTGTATACAGCTTCATCATCCATCATGTGATTGAGTGAATCATCCCACTAGTCAACGACACGGTTCCGGTAAGAATTTCATAATTTCCTTCTTCAGCTCCAAAGAAAACGAAAGGCAACAGTAGTAACAGTAACAGTAGTAACTACCAAGTGTTTTATATATATATATATATATATATATATATATATATATATATATATATATACACACATACACACACACATTTATATGTATACACACACATATATATATATATATATATATATATATATATATATATATGATACCAAGAGTCTCTGTATGCACAGTGGTGGGGAGCAGGGAAAACAGGCGCTCGTTGAAGGTACCGTATATACTCGAGTATAAGCTGAGTTTTTCAGCATGATTTTTCGTGCTGAAAAGACCCCCCTCGGCTTATACTCGAGTGAACAAAAGTGGCCTGTCAATCCCTTCTCATTGGTCTTCAACCTGCGGACCTCCAGATGTTGCAAAACTACAACTCCCAGCATGCCCGGACAGCCATCGGCTGTCCGGGCATGCTGGGAGTTGTAGTTTTGAAACATCTGGGAGTCCGCAGGTTGAAGACCACTGCGGCCTTCGTCATCATCCAGACCCCCCTTTTGTTTTCTACTCACCTTCCCTCGGTGGCAAGGAAGGGCGAGCTGGTCCAGGCCATCTATCCTGCAGGGACCGTCCGGTGGGGAGGGCTAGTCGTTCCGGGCTGTCCATCTTCACCGGGAGGCCCTCTTCTCCGCTCCGGCCCGGACTAGAGACGATGCATTGACGCCACCGCGTAGGGACGTTCATGAGCACGGACGTGACGTGTGCGTCGTCAACAAGGCAACATCACTACTCCGGGGCCGGAGCGGAGAAGAGGGCCGGCCCGGTGAAGAGGGCCTCCCGGTGAAGATGGACAGCCCGGAACGACTAGCTCTCCCCATCGGACGGTCCCTGCAGCATAGATGGCCCGGACCAGCTCACCCTTCCTTCAGACCAAGGGGAGGTGAGTAGAAAACAAAAGGGGGGTCTGGATGATGATGAAGGCCGCAGTGGTCTTCAACCTGCGGACCTCCAGATGTTTCAAAACTACAACTCCCAGCATGCCCGGACAACCGATGGCTGTCCGGGTATGCTGGGAGTTGTAGTTTTGCAACATGTGGAGGTCCGCAGGTTGAAGACCACTGGGGATTGACAGGCGGTGATGATGAAGGGGGAGGATGATGACGGGGTGATGATGAAGGGGAGGATGATGACGGGGTGATGATGATGGGGCTGCTAATGATGGGGGTCTGGATGATGACATGGAGGGATGATGTATTTCCCACCCTAGGCTTATAGTCGAGTCAATAACTTTTCCTGGGTTTTTGGGGTGAAATTAGGGGCCTCGGCTTATATTCAGTGCCAAATCGAAAATGAAAGTGATATAGAAAAATGATTATTGTGCACAGTGCTGTAACACTATAATAATTTTTCATCAATGTGCTCAAAACACTGGATGTACACTTTAACTGGTTTATATAAAAGTCTCAGTCATGGATGGGAAATATGTTCTAAATATTTCAGGCATTTGTTTTAGGCTCAGCAGCTGTGTTTTCTACCCTCTACCATTTGTGATAAGACACAGAAAAATATTCCCTCACTTTGTTAACAATTCATTGTGTGACTGTACAGAACGCTGTGTGCCAAAATAATTCAGATTACGTCAACATTGCTGCATTCTCTAATGTCACACGAGAATGGGGATAGACAGAGGCTTTGGAGAGCGACACTCCTGACTACTATAGTGCAATAATCCTTGATATTCCCAGCACTCGACTGAAAATGTCCTTATACGTGTCTCCTGACGCCATTGACCAGACTCCCTTCAGGAAGACACAGTGTTACACACTGCAAAGGATCAATTCACATTCATCTCCATTTAGTGTAGTGTAAGCGCGTGCCCGCGGCTACACAGGGGAGTCATGCAGGGACACCGTGCGCTGGTGCCATCACAATCCACTGCATGGAGAAGTCACAAGGATCAGATTTTGTAGCAGACTTAACCTCTTCTAATCCAATGCGATTGTGTAATACCGACGCTTTACTAGTGCAAGGCTACAATAGGATGAATCACTGAAGAGAGGATATGAGCTGCACCATTACACAGCACTGGTGTGTATACAGCATTGTTCAAGGATATATTAGGTGAAATCTCTTTAAATGCAAGCATGAACAGATCAGCATTGCACAATGATATATCATGAAAGAATTAACTATTTATGAGACACCGCCAGCTTACTAAAGGCAAAAATAGATAGGAAGCAGAGTATTATGTTCTGTATTTCATCATCCCAGGTCCTTGGTTATTACTAAAGTTATGGATGACCCTCCTTGGCACTATATGATGCCCTTATTACCCCTACCTAACCAGCAACTGGAAAAAGCTGAGCACCTGTAAAGGGTTAATTGTGACTTTTGCATTTTGTATTCATTTTTGTAACTTTTTCTATTTTCCTATACTGTATGACCATGTTTACTACAGCTTGGGTGGTGTTTATTATGTACTATAAAGAGACTACAAGAGATTTTTTTTTAGCAGCCCTCGTAACATGTTTGCCTCTGAGTCGGAAAATCATTTGGGTGCTTGTTTACGTGTATATTTTAATATATTTTTGGGTTTTAAAGGGGTACTCTGGTGGAAATTTTTTTTTCCTTAATCAACTGGTGCCAGAAAGTTAAATGGGTACTCCGCTGCCCTGCTTCCGGAGCTCCACTCGCCAGCATCCGGAAGTTTATTGTTCCGAACGGCTGTGTGCGGGCTTCCGTGTTCAGGGCCGCCCCTCGTGACGTCACGCCCGCCCCCACAACGAAAGTCTATGGAAAGGGGGCGCGATGGCCGTCACGTCCCCTTCCCATAGACTTTTGTTGAGGGGGTGGGTGTGACGTCATGAGGGGCAGCCCTGAACACGCAAGCCCGCACACAGTCGTTTGGAACAGTTTAAACGTCCAGTTTAGAAGCAAATCCCCGTAGCAAACCTCTTCTAAACTGGGCGTTTCCTCAGACAGGTGTCATCAGAGAGCACTTAGACAGAAAAGAACAACCTTAACTTCAGAAGCTCATAAGTACTGAAAGGATTAAGATTTTTTAGTAGAAGTAATTTACAAATTTAACTTTCTGGAGCCAGTTGATATATAATTCGGATAAATGTCAATGTATAGAACAACAATTATACATATTCTCAATCAAATTCTAGAAGGTTACACCCCAGAACAAAATTATTACCCAGAATGATGGGCCCCGGCTGCTATGATCACCACATTGTCTGCATAGAGCAGTGTTTCCCAACCAGGGTGCCTCCAGCTGTGGCAAAACTACAAGCATCTGAATAAACGTGAATTAATCTTGAGATTTTTTTTTTTTATATACAGGGACGTTCACTAAAACCTCACATGCTGATAGCCAGGCTTAGATCTCAGATTGCTTTTTCCCTATGGTTGCTACTCATCCTCTTAAACTTAATATGTCAAAGACTGAGCTGCTCATAATCCTACATAAATCTGCCTCTATTAACACCTTTCTTAATAATGTTGCCTTTCAAGCCTATCAACAGGGTGTTGCTTGTAACACAATGTAACAAATCCCTCACTGTAGCCCATGATAGTTCTCACTGTTCTATTCAGCTGTTGTAAACCCATCAAGGACCACTCCGTCAATGGTCTAGTTTTTATCCAGTATCTCCAGATATATGCAGTGCTGAATGAAACTGGCGAGAAGAGTGGGGAGAGCCGAGTCACACACACAAGAAATTGAGGGGAGTCCCAGCAGTCAGACTCTCGGTGATAAGACACCCTCCGCGATCAGTCCTGTGGATAGGGGATACGTTTATTTCCCCGGATAACTCCTTTAAAGACAACAGTCACAAATCAGGGACTTTTCTCTATGACAAAAACATGCACTACTAAAGCTTGTCCAACTATTACGGGACCTGTCCTGTAGAAAAGGCAGTCTGATCAGCAGGCAGCATGTTAGGCCCCTTTCACACTATATATATGTTGCTCTGTTTAAAGACCCCATATAAACTTCCAAACGGCCGTTACTGAACACGTTAGGAACACTAAAGTTTAAAAACCCCTCCGGGAGCCCTGAATGGCTCATCCGTACTGGCTATTCAGGGTTCCCGGCAGGGAATTTAAAAATGAAAGTAAAATACAATGTACATCGCTGGGGACTGCAGCATGCCGCCCGCCCCCCCTGTTTAATAACTTCTAATCGCATCGGGTCTCAGAAGTGAGACCCAGTGCGATCATTCCCTCAGCCCCTGTACTACAACCCCCATTATGGAACAGAGTCTGTTCCATGATGGGGGAAGTAGTACAAACACTAATGTAGCCTCCCCAGCCACCGGCAGACTCCCGCAGCCGGGGAACTACTCCCATCATGGAAACAAGACTGTTCCATGGTGGGAGTAGTAGCAGTCCCGGCTGTGGGAGTCTGTATGCAGAGGTGTTAAAACTACCGTACATGACGGATGTTATAATGTGTGTCTTAATGGATGAATATCCCCGTTATTTTGACAAATAAAGATGTAAAGATGATAATATATTTCACATACCTGGAAATGTATCACTGTAGATATATAAATAGTCTACAAATGGCAATTAATGGCTTGATGAGGCCCAAGTGTATACAGGGTGTTCCTTATAGGGTGCATGGTCATGTTTCTGTTATGTACATCATAATGCTGCTATTGAATACTGTGATACTTTATTATCTCTTGCTGTGATATTTGCGATATGTACGGTACCTCCAATAGTGATATATGGCATCCAGTATACTGGTATAGATACCCTGTATACACTTGGGCCTCATCAAGCCATTAATTGCCATTTGTAGACTATTTATATATCTACAGTGATACATTTCCAGGTATTCATCTGCATCATTATGTGAAATACGGTATATTATCATCTTTACCTCTTAATTTTCTGCTTGTGCATTCTATGTACCCTCCCCCTTTCTGCTTTTATGTGATTTTTACATATTATTGTATATTAATAAAGATGAATTTCTATTTGGCATTGATTTGTTTCACTATGGTCTGTGTTTTTGGTGTTCCCATGTTAGATTGACCATGTGATAAGGGTTCTCGGATAGCCTTTATTTGCTTAGGGTTAGGGTGGGTTAGGGAAAAGAACTGATTCTAAATGCCCAAAATGCGATATGGAAGAAGCAGATTTGGTACACATGCTGTGGGCATGCCCAAAATTACAGTCTTTTTGGAAAGAAGTCTATAAAACAGTGGAGAAGAAATTGAGAGTAAAAATAACATTTGATATTAAAACTGCGGTTTTAGGGATAGGATTAAGGGAGCAGGTGAAGAATAGTGTTATTCTTAAAGTCATTGGTCTAGCTAGAATATTCATCCTTAGGAGATGGTTTGCACCCGAGGGCCCAAACTGTGTTGAATGGCAGAGAGAAGTAGAACAAATGAGAAGATTTGAGGATATCTACTACAGAGGGAGAAAACTGGGCCCGAAAATAGAAAAGGAATGGGAGAAATGGGAGGAGGTAGCTTAGCTGGTAGTGGGGTGGGCTGGGGTAAGGGATGGGTGGGAGGGTAAGAGGAGGTTTTTTTTTTTAGGAACATTTGTATTTTTGTGTTATGTAATGATGTATGTATTCTTTTTCATAAAATAAAAACTTTTTGAATATAAAAAAAAGGGTGAGTTCACACTACTCTCGTAGTGTACGGGTGCCGGATCCGGTTGGGAGGAGCGGAAACCGTCCGCTCCCGTATCCCAGCCAGATATGGTCTGAACCCCATTCATTCCAATGAGCCCATTGGAGTCAAACGCTGACTCCGGTCGGCTCATTTTTGCTCCATATACGGTTCTCTAACCGAACCTAAAACTGTGTTTTTTTTTTAATGAATGGGGCTCAGGCCGGCTAGGATACGGGAGCGGCTGGTTTCCGCTCCTCCCAACCAGATCTGGCACCCATACACTACAAACATAATGTGACAAATATTAGAAATGTAGTAGCATCCAGACCATCAACGGGAGCTGTCAGAAAAAGACTTGCCCTTTAATAAAAGAAGGCGAGTTTTGGCTTAATGGATCAGCCGTGTGTGTATGTAACACAAACAACATGAGTAAGTTTTCATTTTGACGATTTTATCTCTGGTATTAAACTTCAGACAGGAAAAATGTTCCCTCTTCTGTCCCCGAAGAAGCAGATCATCTCGCTTACACTCCAGGAGGAGCCTCACATTTCCGTGATTATTTGTGCTCACATTTACGTGCAATCTAATTTCACAGGAGACAAGTAATTTCATCCATCTTCCGAGACACGTGCAGTATGCATTTTGCAAAGCACCGAAACAGCGGCTAAAATAAGTTAATCCATCTCATATGTCAGCAGTCACTTTAGTATCATTCAATTACAGCCCCTATGGGACACTTAAAAGAGGATTCACTTGTGCATCAATCTCCGCACAGGCTGCCAGGCGCAAGGATCGTGGCAGGAATTAGTCGGAAAGCAAATCGAGAAAAATGTATTAATAATTATTTTGGAATAAGAAAAAAATAATAATAATAAATTATATTATAACTGCAAGTTGGCTATGCTAAGAAGAGGTCAGCTGGCACAGTCATTCATTCCCAAAAACGCACGACTATGCTGGGGGTTGGCAGTGTGGATCCTAAGCAATGATCACTATTGTGATTGGGCAAAAATAAAAAGTGAACGGGCAAATCATCGCAGCAGGGAAGTACAGTTGGCAGGAAGGACTGAAGCTATAAGGGTAAGTTCAAGTAATGCATATGCTGCATATTTTTGTGAAATACCATAAAGACAGATTTTCTCAACCAAGGTGCCTCCAGATGTTGCAAAACTACAACTCCCAGCATGCCCGGACAGCCTTTGGCTCTCCGGGTATGCTGGGAGATGTAGTTTGGCAATAGCTGGAGGCACCCTGGTTGGGAAACACTGCCCTAAGGGTATGTTCACACAGCACAAAACATGCTGTTTTTGATGCAGGAAACACATTGAATTCCACGACCAATACAGCATGGTGTCACTTTAAGTGTGGTTCAGTGCTGAAGCTTCCACTGAAGTCAATGGGAGCCTCAGGGAAAGCGGCAGCATTGCACTGTACACCTGCTTCATGCTGACCAAACTACGGGCAGCATGAAACAGATGTGTGTGTGTACCTGTACAGATACAGATACTGAGGGAGATTTATCAAAATCTGTGCAGTAGAAAAGTGGTACAGTTGCCCATATCAACCAATCAGATCGCTTCTTTCATTTGTAAAAAATACTTCAAAAAATAAAAGAAGCAATCTGATTGATTGCGATGGGCAATAGGTTGACTTTTCCTGTGCACAGGTTTTGATAACTCTCCCAAAATGTGTCTACTTACCCAGCATCTGGTGTCTTTTTTAATCTATGATTCCTCAGATACATCAAAGACTTAAATCATAGTATCTCAACACCCTGCTGTCTGTATCTGTTTCATGCTACCCATGTTTTGGGCAGCATGGAAGAGGTGGCCGTTATTTTATTTTTTCGGTTTTTTTATTTAAATTTTTTTTTATTTTGTATGTAATATATACACTGCTCAAAAATATAAAGGGAACACTAAGATAACACATCCTAGAGCCGAATGAATGAACTAATCGTATAAAATACTTTCGTCTTTACATAGTTGAATGTGCTGACAACAAAATCACACAAAAATTATCAATGGAAATCACATTTATCAACCCATGGAGGTCAGGATATGGAGTCACACTAAAAATCAAAGTGGAAAACCACACTACAGGCTGATCCAACTTTGATGTAATGTCCTCAAAACAAGTCAAAATGAGGCTCAGTAGTGTGTGTGGCCTCCATATGTCCATATGACCTCCCTACAACGCCTGGGCATGCTCCTGATGAGGTGGCGGACAGTCTGTGGTGCTACGTGGCGTTGGTGGATGGAGCGAGACATGATGTCCCAGATGTGTTATTCAGGTCTGGGGAACGGGCGGGCCAGTCCATAGCATCAATACCTTCCTCTTGCAGGAACTGCTGACACACTCCAGCCACATGAGGTCTAGCATTATCTTGCATTAGGAGGAACCCAGGGCCAACCGCACCAGCATATGGTCTCACTCTCACAAGGGTTCTGTGGATCTCATCTCTGTACCTAATGGAAGTCAGGCTACCTCTGGCAAGCACATGGAGAGCCCTCAAAGAAATGACACCCCACTCCATTACTGACCCACTGCCAAACTGGTCATGCTGGAGGATGTTGCAGGCAGCAGAACGTTCTCCACGGCGTCTCCAGGCTATGTCACATCTGTCACATGTGCTCAGTGTGAACCTGCTTTCATCTATGAAGAGTACAGGGCGCCAGTGGCAAATTTGCCAATCTTGGTGTTCTTTGACAATTGCCAAACGTCCTTCACAGTGTTGGTCTGTAAGCACAACCCCCACCTGTGGACGTCGAGCCCTCATACCACCCTCATGGAGTCTGTTTCTGACCATTTGAGTGGACACATGCACATTTGTGGCCTGCTGGAGGTCATTTTGCGGGGCTCTGGCAGTGCTCCTCCTGCTCCTCCTTGCACAAAGACGGAGATAGCGGTCCTGCTGCTGGGTTGTTGCCCTCCTACAGCCTCCTCCACATCTCCTGATGTACTGGCCTGTCTCCTCTGGACACTACGCTGACAGACACAGCAAACCTTCTTGCCACAGCTTGCATTGATGTGCCATCCTGGATGAGCTGCACTACCTGAGCCACTTGTGCTACCACTAGAGTGAAAGCACCGCAAGCATTCAAAAGTGACCAAAACATCAGCCAGGATGCATAAGAACTGAGAAGTGGTCTGTGGTCACCACCTGAAGAACCACTCCTTTGTTGGGGTGTCTTGCTAATTGCCTATAATTTCCACCTATTTTCTGTTCCATTTGCACAACAGCATGTGAAATTGATTGTCAATCAGTGTTGCTTCCTGAGTGGACAGTGTGATTTCACAGAAGTGTCATTGACTTGGAGTAACATTTTGTTGTTCCCTTTATTTTTTTGAGCAGTGTACATATACAGTCTTGCATTGTGCAGTAAGGGCTTATTCACACTACAGAATATCAGCCCTGGAGATATTCTGGGTTGAGAGTCCATCTGTAGCGGGCACCGGCAAAACAAGCCGGTGCTAGGACCGCCAGGAGCGGATTCCACCGAAAGAATGAACAAACATAGTGAAAATACATAGTGTGAATGAGCCCTTGTGCCACAAGTAAATGTACCCACAAACTGGTCAGCCCAAGGAAACTGAGTTTTTTTTTTATATCACCTGTAGCCTATGTCACTCAATAGTTAAAATGAATCAGTAAATGCTACAGAAAGCCTTAGGCTGTGTTTAATGCAATTATTAAATAGAAAGCCCGAAAAGGATCAAAAAACAGGATACGTCTCAGTCTTATCTTTATATGTATTCTCCTTTTATGATCTGATCCTGACTTTGTATTCAAGAACTGCAATTAAAACCTGACAATGTGAACGCAGCCTATAGGCCGCCACAGCCTAACCCAAAACCACTAATCCAGGCTCAGCTCTTTGTAAACTGCATTGGTTGAAAGCTGTCTTCATATATGTAGCCCTACGTGCAAAGTGAATATACTTGTTTTCTTCATGCTTTTATATAATCACACGAGACACACTTTTTAGCACATTTTCCAAGTAACCATTAAATAACTGGTTTCAGCAAATGAAACTTCCCAGGCTCTGGTCAGTCTCCAAGGAGGAATACAACAAAAACACTTTCCTTTTTTTTCTCCCTTTGCTAGAAGCCACAGGTTACATCATCATCAGGTTACAGAAGTGGCTGATGATGATGAGGAGTCAGCAAAAAATGGAGAAATACGTCTTATCAGGAAGACAGCAAAACTACAGCCTCTGGGTGGAGAGAAAAGATACCAACAGTTACAGTCAGTAAACAGAGAACATGTATTTCTATAGCTCCCAACGTTTCACACTTATAAAAGATACTGTGTGAATGAGACACTATGCCATATAGTCAAATAGTTTTTCCCCTACCAATCACAAATATATCCGCTGAATATAGAAATGTATATGCATGAAATAGCAAGGAATTATGAAATAATCCACTTAAAGGGGTACTCTGCCCCTAGACATATCATCCCCTATCCAAAAGGATAGGGGATAAGATTGCTGAAAGCGGAGTCCGGCTGCTGGGGACCCCCACGTTCTCCCTGCTGCACCTGGCGTTCGTTTAGAGCGCCTAGAAGTTCGCTCCGTGCACCAGATATCTGGGGTGCCGCAGCTGAGATCGCGGGGGTCCTGCCACTGGGATAGGGGATAAGAAGTCTAGGGGCGGAGTACCCCTTTAAGAACTAGATGGACACTGGAATAATGTACTAGGTTTCTTATGTCTTATGAAGTTACCCCTTTGCCATATGCCTTGTTAAGACTATGAGCCAGAGAGAAGAGTCTCACACTAATACCTGCTCTTGCTAATGGAATATTACTTATCTCTGGCAGTGGGGCAACAGGGGCAAATAGGGCAAAAGGCTTTGTGTCCATAATAGGGATATACCCCCAAAACTGGGACAGAGGAAAGGCATGGGTCAAGTCCTTGGAAAAAACGCGTGGGAACTCACCGAAGATTTCCACTCAAGGGCTGGCCCTGCAGGACAGAAACTCTGTTCCCAATCCGTTCCTGCAGGACTTAAGCCCTGATGAAGGGGAAAAATTATACAATGATCAGCCAGAAGAATAAAACCATCTGCAGAATACTGTGTAGGTCTATCTTATGATGTCAAACAAGCAGCAATGCACCATGGAGTCCTCAAGCCCCTGTGGTATCCTGTGGTATCAAACACCAAGACATTAGCAGTAGATCCTCTAAATCCGGTAAGATGCAAGGCATGGCCTCCATGTTATTTCAGCACATCCCACAGATGCTTGATACAACTGGGAAATTTGGAGGCTGCCACCATAAACTCTTTGTCATGTTTCTCAAGCCGTTCAAGAACTATTTTTTTTTGCAGTTTGGCAAAGTTCATTATATTGCTAAAAGATGTCACTGCTATTAGGCAATACCTTTGCCATGATGGATTGTACCAGGCTTACAACAATGTGTAGGTAGGTGACATGCGTCAAAGTAACATCGACACGAATACCAGGACCCAAGTTTTCCCAGCAGAGCACTGTTAAGAGCACTAGACCATTTACTCTCTGTTGACTTGCCTATTTCCTATAGTGCTTCTGGTACCATAACTTTCCAAGTAAAAACATACTCGCACTCATCTGTCCTCATGATGTAATAGAGAATGTGATTAATTAGACTTTGACCCCATCTTCCACTGCTCCATGTTCTAGTTGTGATTCCCATGTGCCAACTGCAGGCAAATTCAGCCATGTACAACACAAATAGAGAAACACAGCCGCACATCCACAATTAGTATTTTGATCTACTTGCTTCTCAGCATAATTTAAAAAACTAACAGGTTGTTAGTATACAAATTGATCAAAAAGTACCAGCCCATTAGCCATGTCAAGGCCACCAAGTCAGAGTGGGTCCCTAACCTAACACTGGCATTGCGCCGGACGGCGACCATTTCCTCCACAACACCGAGCCCACAGGGGGAACGACCAAGTGGCCAGGCAGTCCCACTGCTTCCCAACCAAACCCCCGGGCCACACCACCCCACAGACAAAGCATCACAGCAACAATGGTCACTACAGAGTACCACACCAGTGTGAACACCTACCAAATTCGGCCATGGACAGGGGTCAGCATGGAACTCTGAGCAATCTTCGTCTATAAAAGCTCTGATGTCCTATGTGTTCGGGCGCCTTCCTTTCATAGGCAGAATTAACTTTTTGAGCCATGTGTGCTGCAGTTGCTCTTGTGTGCTATATGTCAACAAGCCACTGGTTGTGTTTTCTTGAACCACTTTTGGTAAGTTCTAGCCACTGCATAACATAAGCACCCTACAAGACCTACTATTTTGGACATGTCCTGATCCATTTATCTATCTACTACAAATTGTCCTGTGTCAAATTCTCTTAGATCTTTAAACTGGCAAATTTTTCCAGCTTCTAACACATCATCGAACTGACCTATCACTTTCTGTCTGATATCACCCTCTTACCTCTATATAGGAGTTCTTGTCCCAAGATCATCAATGTTATTTACGTCATTTGGCTGACCAATGTATACGTTTGTTAGTATTCCCATATATTAAGCAATACAATCTGCCGTACACTTTGAGCCCTATACTGTTACACACTTCCCTAAATTAAAGACAAGCGATTACATAACCATGTCAGAAACAGCCTAACGTTTTCCTGTCTCATCTGCAATGTCACCGTACAATGCAGAATATAGTAGAATACAGTTGAGTAGATTTATTAATGCTATTTGGCACGGTGTAAGAACATTCATTTGACTGAAGGCTCCTACATATTTCTGAAATGTCACACAGTTCGTGATAAATGTCTCTCATGCTAATGAACCAAAATTATTATTATTATTTTTTTATCAATCTTTAACCATTTCCGAATAAGGCCTGCAGTACTCTGTAGCGCTACTGATGGATTTTACCTATGGAGTGACATTTGCAGCATTGTATATAACTCAATGTATTGTGGCGGACTGTTGCTGGAGCTCCAGAGTTAAAATCAATTGGTGGAAATACACTGACAAAAAGTGGAGAAAGCAAATGTATCACACACAGATATATATATATATATATATATATATATACACACATACACACACAAATATATGTATGTATAACATACAAAATGTTAGGGGAGTTATTCAATATCATTTTGTGAAAAAGAAAAGCTACATGATGGTGATGGTAAACATAGACCCCATTTTCTGAAGTAGGCCAAGAGTGTCTTTTTGACCTTGGGTGGTATATGGAGAAAAGACTTTCAAAGGATGAATGGCTTTTAATGGCGCTGACCAGGAGAAGGAGCATAAGGTAAAAACAGCAGGTTTATTTAGATTCCCACAATGCAACGCATTTCACCGCACCTGGGCAGCTTCATCAGGCAACTGATGAAGCCGCCCAGGTGAGGTGAAACACGTTGCATTGTGGGAATCTAAATAAACCTGCTGTTTTTACCTTATGCTCCTGCTCCTGGTCAGCGCCGTTTAAAGCCATTCATCCTTTGGAAGTCTTTTCTCCATTTTAGCTCTGTGATTGGGAAGGCTGCAGACCGGACCATTGTTGTGTGTGGGTTCACGCAACCACCGATGGTAAGAGTTCCTAGTTATTATACTAGATTACCTGTAGGTGGTTTCACGCTATGGAGCGCTCTCCTTTCTTTCTTTGGGTGGTATATGTCAGGGTTTGCTGGATAGACTTTTGTACTTTTCATCCAGATTCAGGAAAAGTCCTCATATACCACAAAGTGTTTCTATTATTTTTAACATGGGATCCTATGTGTGATGGATCTGACATGAATCATAAGTATGTCAGAGAGGGAGTCCCGAACGCATACTGAAGTTATCCTAAGGTTAAGTTCACACTGCCGTTGTGTCTCAACCCTTCCTGGTCTGTTTGGCGGAAGCAGAATGGGTCAGAGCACAACTTTCTCTGCTCAACTCCCGTCCTCCCGATAAGCCGACCAACAAAGCTCCCTTTATCGGAGCACAACTGCAGCGTGAACGAGCTCTAGGATGCAAGCTTTCATATTTAGAACATTTGTCTCTTTTAGTAGTGATCAACCTAAAGTCTATTACGTCAGTATTTGCTGTGTGTTTTAGTGCAAACTATTGTTCAATGTAAGGCTAAGTTTACATATGGCAGATTGGTTACAGAGAATTCTGTGAAAAATCCATTTCACACATCTAAATAGGATTGTTTCTGCAGCTGCATCAGGTGACTAGGAAAGCAATTCTGCAACATCTGAACACAGAGAAGCCAATCCGGGCCTGGGAGAGGCTGACTGTAGTGTTCGTCATGGGATTACTGAGATCTCACAGAGTTGGCACCATGTTAGCCTTAGGCTCCTTTCACATTGTTGTTGGTGCCCGGCAGTGTGACGGCCATTAAAAGATAGTGGGAGAAAAATTTGTGCTTGCAATGTCTTTTTCTCCCACTATCTTCCCGAAGAATAACGACCACAATAACAGACGTCAGAGAATCCCATTCAAGTGAATGGGATCTTCTGTGCCTGTTATGCCTCCCATTGGGCTCCGTCACGCTAAGGGCCGTTAAAAGCAGAAAAATGTTCACGTGGAGACACGTGGTACCTTTCATATAGCTGTCTATGCTTTCATAACATAGAAACCCACTTTCAGGGTACGTTCACACGTTCCTGCTGCGAGTTTCGCTACCATTCACTTCAATGGGTAAACTGCCAGCTGCCACTATAGCAGATTTTTCGTAGACGCATTAAAGTGAATGGTAGTGAAACTTAGTAGATTTTCTGCAGTAGAAAACCTGCTGGGAGTAATCAATGTGTGAACGTACCCTTATTATTTTTTTTTTATGTGTCAATGAAGTGTTCATCTGTAAGTAGCATACCACCACATCAATCACATACCCAGTTATGGTGTATGTCAGTGGTCTTAAACTGTGGCCCTCCAGATGTTGCAAAACATTAACTCCCAGCATGCCCAGACAGCAATTGGCTGTCCGGGCATGCTGGGAGTTAAGGTTTTGCAACATCTTAAAGGGGTACTCCGGAGGAAAACATTTTGTATTTAAATCAACTGGTGCCAGAAAGTTAAACAGATTTGTAAATTACTTCTATTAAAAAATCTTAATCCTTCCAGTACTTATTAGCTGCTGAATACTACATAGGAAATTATTTTCTTTTTGGAACACAGTGCTCTCTGCTGACATCATGACCACAATGCTGCATATGTTTTCTATGGGGATTTTCTCCTACTCTGGACAATTCTTAAAATGGACAGAGATGTCAGCAGAGAGCATTGTGGTCATAATGTCAGCAGAGAGCTCTTTTTTTAATAGAAGTAATTTACAAATCTGTTTAACTTTCTGGCACCAGTTGATAAAAAAAAAAAAAAAAAAAAACTGTTTTCCACTGGAGTACCCCTTTAAGCGCCACAGTTTGAGACAACTGGTAACAATTGACCAATACTTCATAACACATAACTATAGGAAGGAGCGATTCTTCCTTTAAATGTGTCCTTTCACAACTAAGGCCTGTTAACTCTCTTGCAATAACACTGAAAATGTGTGAAATGGAACGGAATTGAGGAAAGTTGCCTGTAAAACTTTGTCATGATATCCTGAGGAGTATGTTATTTGTGATTTTATACAGGAATGAAGGGAAACCTACTGTGTTATCTTTACTCATGGAGATACAAAACTGAAGGAAAGAATGCTTCATTTCCCATTAACTCAGCTTTAGTTACTGGTGTGACAGATGTTTTCCAGTATCAATTGTTTTCTTTTTCTCAATTGCAATGTAGAATCTGCTGCTGCCAATAACGAGTTCACTACAAAAACACCATGACTATCAATTGAGCCACTTTTGTCCTCCTCTTATGTGTGGTATTGCAGCTTAGTTCCATTGAAGTGAATGAAGCTGAGCTGTATTACCTCAAACAACCAGAGGGGACAGATGTGGAACTGTGCTGTTTTTTTTTTTACTTTTTCTTTTTTTTATATAAGAAAACAACTACCGTATATACTCAAGTATTAGCCGTTCCGAATATAAGCCGAGGCCCCTAATTTCACCCCAAAAACCTAGGAAAACTAGGGTGGGAAATACATCATCCCCCCCTGTCATCATCCCCCACTCCCCTGTCATCATCCATCATCCCCCCCCACCCCTGTAATCATCCAGACCCCCCCTGTCCAAATGAACCCCTGTCAATATCCCTCCTGTCATCATCCAGACCCCCCTGTCAATATGCCCCCCTGTCCATATGACCCCCTGTCATCATCCAGACCCCCCTATCAATATGCCCCCCTGTCCATATGACCCCCTGTCATCATCCAGACCCCCCTGTCAATATCCCCCCTGTCCATATGACCCCCTGTCATCATCCAGACCCCCCTATCAATATCCCCCCTGTCCATATGACCCCCTGTCATCATCCAGACCCCCCTGTCAATATCCTCCCTGTCCATATGACCCCCTGTCATCATCCAGACCCCCCTGTCAATATCCTCCCTGTCCATATGACCCCCTGTCATCATCCAGACCCCCCTGTCAATATCCCCCCTGTCCATATGACCCCCTGTCATCATCCAGACCCCCTTGTCAATATCCTCCCTGTCCATATGACCCCCTGTCATCATCCAGACCCCCCTTTCGTTTTCTTCTCACTTCCCCAGTTGTTGCTCTAGTAGCTGCAGGGACCGTCCAGGGAGGGTGAGCCGGGCCGTCCATCTTCACTGCAGGGACCGCCCAGGGAGGGTGATCTTCACTGCAGGGACCGTTCGCATTCCGGTGGGAGGGTGAGCCGGTACGGGCCGTCCATCTTCACCGGGAGACCTTCTTCTCTGCTCCGGGCCATCCTCGGACTAGTGACGCTGCATTGACGCCACCACACAGGGACGTCCGTGCGCAGCAGATGTCTGTGCGCAGGGATGCCCCTGACGTCATATGTCTGCCCAGCATGGACATCCTTGCGCGGCAGCGTCAATACAGCATCACTAGTCCGGGGACGGCCCGGAGTGGAGAAGGCCTCCCGGTTAAGATGGACGGCCCGGACCAGCTCACCCTCCCCACCTGAATGCGGATGGTCCCTGCAGTGAAGATAGACGGCCCGGCCCACCCCCCCACCGGTATGCCTAAAGCGATATTTTTTTTTGTTCACTCGAGTATAAGCAGAGGGGGGCGTTTTCAGCACGGAAAATCATGTTGAAAAACTCGGCTTATACTCGAGTATTTACGGTATGCTTTCCTAATCCTGAATAAACTCTTTAAAGATATAAAAGCTGAGCTATGATTGGTTGTTATGGGAAAACCAATACAGTTTGGATTTCAGGCATGGGCCATTGAATGTGCGGTTCTATCGGTCATGGAATTCGTGACACCTACACAAACTTCTTTCCCTTACTCCATATGTGGATTCTGAAGCAATTACATTTATTTATTTTTTGTTGTACGTTTCTTGTTACAGTTAAACCCTATACATTTAAGGTCCATTTCTTAAGAGTGTAATACAGACGCATTTCTGCCTCCTTTCTATAAGGTTCACAAGTCTTGGCCTAATTGACAAGATGTAACATACGGCTCTATTATGGATCCAAAAAAATGTGAAACTGGCCTAATGTGCATTGTGGCTCATAACACAAAGTGCAATAAGGAGCGGTGTTGTAAAATAGTTTAAAGAAAACCTGTCATCAGTTTCATCCTGCTCTAACCGCGGGCAGCATGAAACACTGACAGGCTTCCTCTGTACAAAGATATGTATGTTTTACTATAAAATCCTGATGCATTTCAGAGAAATTATAGTTGTAAAGCAAACAGAGCTCCAAGTCACTGTCCATATGGTTTCAATACCATTCCAAACTCCACGGAGGATAAAAGGCGCTACCAACAAGGAGATCCAGGGGTGATGTTGAAAACTTATTAAAACATGCTACGCGTTATGAAACCGGACCGGTTTCTTCTTCAGGCATATACGTGTTGTGCCGGAATTTGCACAACCGTTTTGGATGAGTTAACCCTTGATTCACCTATTTTTAATCTATATGCTGAAGGTGTCACATTGAGGTTTGTCCTTACCCCTAGCTCCTCTTTGAGCTCTGTATGTCACTTAAATAGGGGTGGGGAGGTGTGGGTGAGCGAGAAGCCATACCAAGCTGTGGCACTTCAGCAGCTCAGGCACACCTCCCTGACACTTAAGAAATAAAAAGGCAATTTTATCGAAGTTTGGCAACCACCATCAAGCCCCTGGAAGGGTACAGTTTGCTTCTATAAACTAACAGCTATCCAGCATTATCTGTAGCTCTTATCAGAGCTGCCATTGGTCGGGCTCTCAACAACCCTGCAAAAAGCTGCAGCCAGCCAGATATATTACACAGTAGCCACTGAAATGTATGGCTATTAATGTAATACATGGATTTCCTGTAGATCAGTTTTCTGTCCTGAGTCATAGTTGGGGAAACTTTGAAAGTCGGTATACTGTATTCTAATATTATATAAGGACTGTCCTTATGAGATTATCCCTTTAAAGTGTTGCTTCCTTAATAAAGACACCATTCCTCTCTTACAGACTACAAATGACCAATGTTCCTATGAAAGATCGCTAATAACAATGAACACATAGCTACTTTACAAATGTCACCAAACTAGATGAAGCTTAAAATCTATGGTAACACATGTCCTGTCCTGAAGAGCAGGACACCAACCTGTCTACTATGAACACAATAAAACAAGACAAACACTAGTACAGAGGAGGAAATCATAGGTCTCTACCCAGGCAGGTAAAACTGTCTGATACTACTGACTTGAAATACGGACAAGAACAGGAAGGCTCAAGGGCACAATCGGCTTGTAAACTATTTTGCAGCCAAGATGTTTTCATGTTGCTGCAACACATACATAAGTAAAGATCGTAGTGGCTTCACAGAATAAACTACTATCAAAATAGTATACACACATACATATAAATGTGATAATTATTAACATAGCAATTCCTTAAAGGGTTATTTTACGGCCTGGGAGTGACTGGTCCAAAGAAGTCTACAAACTGAGGTTTGCTGCATAATTCATCTTATGAGAAAACCCAGCTTCTTAAAAGGGAGCAATTCCAATAACAAAGATATATTAAAGGACATCTGTACTGCATACATTTTACATATTCCTGTGCCCAGCTGCAAAAATAAACAAACTAAACTTTAACTCACCTTCCTACGTTCCCCTGTTGCTCCGGTATTGGCCTCACGGTCCTCCACTGCGATCCTCTTGCTGCTTCCTGGGGACGGGAATGTCACAGGAAGTGGAATGACGTCAGTACTGTCGGACCGTGAGGCCTGTGCCGGACCAACTGGGGCTCGTAGGAAGGTATGTATGAGTTTATTTTTGAGGCACGGGAATATGTAAAAGTGCTCCACTACAGTTGTCCTTTAAGAAACATAAACATGCCCCAAAGCCACCACAATACCTGTTCTGCGTACCCTGTAGTTATCTAGGTGGCTTTTCATTGTTTGCAGCACAGACTACAACTCCCAGAAGTCAGTGCAGCTATGTGTAATGACTGCCTGCCAACTGCTTTCACTATCTGTGTGCATGTTCACACTGCAACTCACACACTGTACAGGTCTTTTCTTTGGGACTATCCTTTCCTCAGTAATAAATCATGCTGTGCTATGAATAGCAGAAGTCAGAGCTGCTGTTTTTCTGCTGAAAATCTAATCAATGTGCTCAGTTGTGACTGAGAATCTTCACTGCTCTCCTCTCACAGCGCACAAGCTCCTCACACAGAGAGGGGGGGGGGGGGAGGTGTGGCTGTACAGGCAGAGCTCTAGACCAAACAGAAATCAGACAGAAATCAGATGGTGTAGTCTTGAAGGAGGGGCTAGGTCTCACTGAGGAGAAAAAGTGGATTAAAAAAATTTGTTTTTTCTCTCACTTGCTGCATGTAAGTGACAGCTGAAAGAGGGAAACTGCGCTATATAGCTAATGAATGATATTTAGACAAATACATAGGTTGGTGAGAGGGAAAGGATGGCCTATGGATTTAGTTCCCCTGAGTACCCCTTTAATGCTGTGCTATGAGACAGCATTTTTCAGTGAATGGTACAAAAAAAATTAATGTAATAGTCCCCTTTGGGGACTATAAATAGGGAATAAAATGTGTAAATAAGCCCCTAATATATATATATTTTTTTTATCACCCCTCTTCAAATTTTTCTTTTAATTGAAAGCGTTATGGCTACGTTTGAAGGCGACAAGGAAAAAACTAAAGTGCTAAAATAAAAAATCACTGTCTTTAAGGGGTTAAAACCAGAATGAAGTTTAAAGGGGTTGTTTCCTTTAATCCTTTTTTTTTTTCTTCTTAGAATAACAGCATTAAAACAATAAACCTTGACTTTCCTACAGCCACTAGAATCCCCAGCCCATCCACTGATGCGGTCATCTTCCTGTTTCTAGGGGTAAACACATAACACTGCCCCTCAGCTAATGGCTGGTTGCAGCAGCAGTGTCATGTATTGGGCCAAATACATCACACTGCTGCTCAGCTTATGTCCAGCTGAGTGGCAGTGTTACGTATTTACCCCCAGAAGCAGGAAGAAGACAACAACGGAGGCGAGGACGGGGACTTCAGCAACACTAGTGGAGTGGTGGTAGGCAAGACAAGGTTTAAGGCTTAAATACAGGCATGCTGGAGAGTATTAAAAAATATTTTTTTATGAAGACAACCTGTTTAAATGAATAAAGGACAAATTTGATTGGAACATTTCAAACAAAAATTAATCTGGACCCAACACATCTGACTGTGTCCTATTAGGGGCCCTGCTTTTCAGTTAGGGAGGCTCTTCTAAGACTGTATGTTGGGGCTGCCAGAGGGTAGACAGATAGCGATCAGATGATTCCTGGGAGAGCAACAACAGAGTTATCAAGATGAAAGTATATCATCATCTATTCTGCAGAACAAACCTTGATCTCTATATGCCTATTTTATCTTGTTTTACTGTTTTTGATGAAAAAAAAAAATAAAAAAAATAAAAAAAGTATTTGGAGGTTCTTCTACGAAATAATTACACATTACCAAATTAATAAAACATTTATCGGTTTCTGAAGAAGCTTAAATTAAAACATAGGATAAGAAAAAAGGTACAAAAGCCTTTCACATGGCAATGATCTTACATCATACCATAACATAAAAGATGCTGGGTATGTGCCAATTCATCCCAAACGTCTGGGTGACACTCTCTCCAGTCAGCCCACTGCTAATTAATACTTAAGGTCTGTAAACTACATGAAACAATAGGAGTCACAGCTGCAACATATACAGATCACCCATTTATCCTTGGCAAAAATCAGGCAGAACAAAGATTTCACAAGGTCAATTATTTTCTAGAACATTTAAACAACTAAAAACAATAAAGTTGTTCTTGTTTGTGTTTATTTTTGTTTGAAGAAAATTTTTGAAAAATTACATGGATTTACCAAAAACACATGACGGAATGTCTACATGGATGATCTTCGTGCAAATGTTTTGCAAACTGCGGGGCGCCGGCACTAGCCTAAGAAGCAGGGAGGAGTACCGGGACGACGATATTGGTGCAACGGGGGAACGTAGGAAGGTGAGACAAAGTTTTTTTTATTTGTTTTTACAGCCTGGGCACAGGAGAGGGTAAAAGTTTTCAGCCGCATTTCTCCTGAAATTGCTTCTTGTGCTGTAGAAAAAACCTGCAAGGAAACCACTACGACTAAATGTAGATTTTCACCATATATTTTGAAGAGGAAAACTAATTTAAAAAAATCTGCAGTGCAGATTTAAATACTTTCACTTTTTCTATTTTCTTTTTTGGAACTTTTTATTGAATTTTTATCATAGAAGACAAGAACAAACATGTAAGTACAATAAGTACAAAAGAATGTACTAAAATGTACAAAAGTGTGCAATGTTCATAGTTCCAAAAAGCTGAAAGTGCGAACAAAAGCGTTGCTTGTGAGATAACAATTTCTTAACATTTTTTGGGTGCTTTAAAAAGGAACCAAATTCTAGAATATAGCCCATGATAGGTACATGTTGCTTTGATGGAGCCTATCTTGTGCTTTCTCGTGAGGAGATCATTGGGCAACATTTTAAAGTAGCCATCACTTTAATATGTCATATAGGCGACTAGGGAGCGTTTACCGGAATCTCTGGCATCCAAATTATACAGAACAACAATAGCACTTAACCATGCCAGTCAATATCTTCAAAGGGATGACTTGTGGTCTATAAAGGGACAAACTTGTTTTCTTTCATAGTTCATTAGGAGACAACAAGGCGCGCATTCCACAATCTGTACACGGTTTGTTTCCTCCTTTATGCCATGACAGATTTTTGGCACTCTACTCCATAAACCTGACTCCAAACTTCTCTCAGCTTAGGCAGGTTTCATTATTTTTAGTTGACTCAGGCCGGATTGCATTTCTGTGCTACACTGTAATACTCTATCTTTACATGTAACCAATGTAAATCATTGTCCTTCAGAAACTGCAAATATGGAGGCTTGGGAAAGGGCAAGGTGGAAAAATACAACTCCTAGTACTGAGAGTGGGCACTTGGTGTACGAGTGGTATGGTGGGTTTGCGTACTACCATAAAATGCAATACGGTCATGAATATTAAGTATTAGCATGAGTGAGTACAATGCTGAAAACACCTCCACCTCCATGTCTTATGACTGGTAAGTTTCAGCAAATCTTCCCATAGGTGATATGTAGACTGTGGTATCTCAAACGCAACAGTGAGTATAGCATTTATTTTTACACTCTTGTCCATATTTATCTATAGATATAAAACTCAATGTGTGTGTGTGTGTGTGTGTGTATGTTCCAGCATCACGTCCAAACGGCTAAAGATATTAACATGAAACTTGGCACACATGTTGCTTATATGTCAACAACAAACATAGGATAGGTAATTTAACCCTTACTCACCCCCATTTGCCAGGGTCAGGGTTTTTGTTTAAAGTCCTATACAAGTCTATGGGAAATATATGTTCCTGCATAACTTCCAAACGGCTGGAGATATTTCGATAATACTTGGTCACATGTTACTCATATGTTCACTTAAAATATAGGATAGTTAATTTAACCCTTAACTACCCCCATTTGTGAGGGTCGGGGTTTTTGTTTAAAAGTTCCATGCAAATCAATGGGAAATGTATGTTCCCACATAACTTCCGTACAGCTGGAGATATTTCAATACCTGGTACACATATTACGGGTCGGGATAGGAGGTCAAGATAAGTGGTCGGGATAGGAGGTCGAGATAGGAGGTCGAGATAGGAGGTCGAGATAGGAGGACGGGATATGACAACAATATATGAGGATGGGATATGAAGTCAAAAGTTTCCTCTGTTGATTTTCCTCCACAACAAGGATTAGGAAGGAAAAACCAGGCAGCGCCGGGTACTCAGCTAGTATGTACATAAAGCAGTGGAAAAAATACTAAGAACTATACAAGCCAGACAGACAACACAATGGTTACCTGGCTCCTTGGATTCACACAGCCCCAATATAAGGTTGTGATAATATCTATGTTAGGAGCTCTCCAGATTCCATTCAATATTCCAGATCCCAAGCCAGAAAAATTAGCTACACAGTTTTTTCGTAAGACACCATGACAGAAACCCAAAAGGGATCTGTCGGGCAACATTGATGTCAGGTTCTTGCACTCCTGTCATTTTCACTTTTCTTTTACTATAACAAAACAGAAAGACTGAAATACAGCACGGACACGGCCTAACCTGTCCCCATAAATGGCTATATAGGAATAAACCATGAGATTAGGGACTAAATCATTGTAATTGATACATCCAGCTAATCTGTTAGAATTAATGAATAATCCAATATCTACAACAGGCAATAGACGGTAGACAATTGGCAACTCCTGCCAAAATTGGCTAGATTTACCGACAAATCAGTTCTATCATTAGCTTTAGAAGCCGGCATGATGACTCTTTGGCCTTAGTGCAGAGGAAATATACCGTACTTGTAAAAATGTGTGAAATCCAGTCTTGTCGGCAAGGACGTTGTTGATTTTCATGCCAAATAAATAACACACAATGTATGAGGGTATATATAAAAAAAACTTGATTATCTAAAAGTAGTCGGGCACATTTTAGCATCCTCGCTGGAGAAGATGAATTGGACTGTATTAAACTTTCCGGCCCAGTATATGGTTTTCACCAGTTCATCTTATACAGCCATACAGATCTTTGCATGTATTATTGCCCTCTGTTTTATTAGAACATACAACCAACTCTTAGGAACCCAAATAGGAAATTGGAAAATTATCAGTAGCTTACTGCCCACTAGATATAGCAATGCCTTTACCTGTATATAGGCTTATGCTGCTTCTACTCAGGAAGTGATTTGCAAGTGTATAAGGACTAGATACTTTAGCTGTAGAAGCTGCTGGAGGAAAGGCCATCAATAAACAAAATAAACAAAGTCCTGGAAAGCCCTTTAACGCCCCTTAAAATACTTATACACAGATATGTCAAAGGGTTTGATCAGTCAAGGCCCCCTCTGATCTCTAGATATAGCTTAGTGAAGCATGCAGCTGTGCGCGTGGTGCTCACTCCATCTGATGATCGCAGAAGACAGGCTTCATTATAAGTCTATAGAGTCCGACTCTCGGCCTCAGTCACTCTGGTTACAGGAGTCGGGCCAGTCCTCGTCTCGGCGCTTAGTCACTCTGGTTACAGGAGTCGGACTCTGATCGGAAGGCGTTCCAGCACTAATACCCAGACTGAACTTTTGGCATATCTGCGTGATGACAGTTATGCTTTAACGGTAAAATGGGATTGACTTAGAATTAGGGTACATTCTGTGGCACGTATGTGTTGGCAACCTGTCAAAATCAGATGCCAATGTATACAGACAGGCATGGGTATCATTCTCTTTAATGGCCTGAACATATTGAGCAATGGGTGTTTGAGCCATATTCCAGTACGTTTGGAAAAGTACCCCACCACATGCAATAGCTGACTATAATGTGCAAAAAAAAAGAATCTTCTAGGGTACTCACCATATATTCAAACGATATGTTTATTGCTAAAATTGGTCACTGGATAAAGCAGTGAAGAATCCTTACTTGGCTATATAATTAACCGATGTTTGCAATAAAATAACTTGATTGTATAGTAAGTGCCCCAGAAGATTTCTTTAATTGCACTTTATATGAAAAACTTTGTTCATGCAGGTGAGCACCACAAAAGGATCATTGTTACTGGAAATGTATGTGGTTGGACATGCCCATGGACTTTCATAGGCAAATGTGGTGAGGGCGGTCCATTTTCTTATAATTTTTTGGACTCAATAGCTGATTATGTTTGGGTCACTAAAGTCAATGGGGCCTGTGTCTGTCCAATGTCATATACATCGGTATCCCATTTGGACAGTTTGCCACCATAAGGCACAATTGTGGTGTAAACCTAGTCTAAGGGTGCTTTCACTCCACATTTTCAGCCTACAGCTGCCAGATCAGGCTGGGGGAGGGGAAAACCGTGCGCTCCCGTACCCTAGCCGGACCGGCGCTGAAATCCATAGACATTAATGAGCCACATATCAGGTTTTGTGACCGGACCTAAAACTGTAGTATACTACGGTTTTAAGTCCGGTCAGAAAACCAGATACGGGTCGAAAATGAGCCGACCAGAGTCAAACGGTGACTCTGGTCGGCTCATTAAAGTCAATGGATTTCAGCGCCGATCCGGCTGGGGTAAGGGAGCTCACGGTCTTCCCCTCCCCCAGCCAGATCCATCAGCCGTAGGCTGAAGACGTGGTGTGAAAGCACCCTTAGGTAAAGCATTAATGTCAATTTTTCTTTAGCGAAAACACCCAAACAAAAAAGGCTGTTAGCACCATCTAACAGATACACAGGGCTCAAGTCCTGCAGAAAGGCGTGGGAACTGAGATCCTTCACTTTTTCCACAGCAGGAACACCGTCCCCATTAGCAGGAGTCCCGCAGGACATGCCCTTGAGTGGAAATCTTGGATGAGTTTTCCCTGGACTTGACCCCTGCAGATACCACAAATTCTGAAAGGACCCCATGACTTATAACCGGGTCAATCAGTTTTCTGTCAGAGTTCAGGACATATGACAGCAGGAATACTACAGCCTACTAGGTTATTCTTGACACAGTTAAACTTGGGACGGATTGGGAATAATAACACCAATGTGAACAGAGCCTTGCAACAACATCAGTCGTTCTTTCCTGACACACACATCATGGTTGATTCACTGTAACAATCGATTTATGACAATTATACGGCTTATAAAACCAATAATATAAATCAGCTTATAATGCACGACAGTTCAGGAAGCTGCCGGTATTACTAAGCTATGTAGAACAGCCTGATAACATAAGCAAATGGTTAAAGTATAGTGACCACAAGTAAGGTGGTGTAAGCACAAGTCTCTAACACCCAGTTCCTCTAGTGAGATCCGGTGCATTAGTAATAGCTAAAGCTGAGGCTCACACCCATTCCTATGCACTACTGACTAACAACACATTTTCACTCAACAACTTTCACCAACACCATAGGAACAGGGGTGGCACGGGAGAAATGAACCAACACGTGAATGTGAGAAGTGAAAGAGTATACAGTAAAAGCTCCCCCACTTACGGGGTTAGGGGGAGGACCGGCAACTACCTAGATCACCCAAGATAAGGGGCTGGCATGTGATGGTGGTAGCCGCTGTCAGGAGATCCACCCAATGCCACACACCGTTACACATTTCTGGCAGCAGGAGAACATATAAAGCAGCTATTTCGGACAGGTGTGGTCTGCGTGAGGCTGCCAGGCCTGTACGGCACGTTGTGTAACTTGCATGACTTTGTGTAGGGTCATAATAACAGGTTGTGATGAAGTCACACACGCTGCACGGTATTACTAAAGCCGAAATACATGCCTGCAGCTTATGAGATCTCAGAGCTGTCAGAGGACACAGCGCAAGGGCCCAAATTATAATAATTCTTGCCGCCACTGGCATGCACATAGTTGTATCTATTCATCTAGATGTGTCCCAACCTGCTTACATATTGCAAAAAATAGAAATGCTGTATATTCACTCCATATTTTGCACCCATATTTCATCCATTGTTTGCAGACCATATAGGGAGTGAACGTTAAATCTATAGGACTGTTCACACGGTTATATAAAATATGCGCGTCTTTTAAGAACACAGCATGTGAATCTATGGCGGTGTTTCCCAACACGGGATGGGAAACACTGCTCTATGGGGAGAGACTGAATGACAGATGCATCCATACTGCATTAAATTTCCAGCCTAGAGGACACCTATGTGTATTTACTGTACAGTAATTAAGATGCAATATATGGTATTTCTACCATAATATATCTTTGGATCCATATTACCGACATATACATATACACGGGCGTGAAACCGGCCTGAGGCAGAGATAACCGTCATAAGTGTGTAGCCCATTCTATCACTAAGTCACTACATAAGGCTGGATTTCCCAGCCAGTGTCTCTCTAGCGGTTGCAAAACTACAACTCCCAGCATGCCTGGACAGCCTTAGGCTGTCCAGGCATGCTGAGAGTTGTAGTTTTGCAACAGCAGGAGGCACAATCATAGGGAAACACAAATATAAGGATTCTAGGTGTTTACTGCTATCTCTATCATGCTATTCCTATTATTAATCTGTGCACACACATATATATTAAATATATATATATTAGGGATCGACTGATTATCGGATTGGTCGATATTCATGATTTTTTTCGGTATCGGCATCTAACCTGCCGATAATGCGAGCACATTAAATCAATGAACTGCAGCGGCTTTTGCGGGGCCAGAGACCGCCGCCACCCACTTCTCTCCCCCTGCCTGTCCTGAGTCCAACCACTGCCGCTGCCAGAGACCACCGCCACCCGCTTCTCTCCCCCTGCCTGTCCTGAGGTCCTGAGTCCAACCACTGTTGCTGCCCCATTGCCTCCCCCTGCCTATCCTCTGGCCAGAGACCGCTTCTGCCCCATTGCCTCCCCATCCCCGGTTTTATAATTACCTGTTCCCGGGGTCCGCGCTACTTCTTGCTCTGGCGGCGTCACTCGTCATTGCGCAGCGCACAGCAACAGCGCAGGACGCCGCAGGAGCCAGAAGTAGCGCGGACCCCGGGAACAGGTAATTATAAAACCGGGGATGGGGGAGACAATGGGGCAGCAGCGGCGGCAGTCTCTGGCCAGAGGATAGGCAGGGGGAGGCAATCGGGCAGCATCGGTGGTTGGACTCAGGACAAAAGGACAGGCAGGGGGAGAGAAGCGGGTGGCAGTCTCTGGCCCCGCAAAAGCCGCTGCAGTTCATTGATTTAAAGCGCCCGCTTTAAATCATTGATCTGCAGCGGCTTCTGCGGGGCCACAAACAGTTTATGAGGGTATACCTGCACACACATGCACCCTCATTTTACCAAGGATATTTGTGTGGGGGGGGGGAATTAAAATGCACGGAATATCGGTATAAGTTATCGGCTATCGACCTGAAAGTTCACAGGTTATCGGTATGGGCTCTAAAAAATCAATATCGGTCGATCCCTAATTTATATATTATTATAGTATATTTTATATTAGGAATAAATATAGTGAGATCCGAAATCCAGAACAAGAAAGCGTCACACAACCTCCTCAAGATCAGTTGGTGTTAATGCCCAAGGTTTATCAATTCGCCATGACTTGCCGTGCTTATTCCCATCATCAGGAATTGGTAAGTATTGGTTGAGATGATAACATGGCCACTTCCGCTTTAATATATAACAAATATCAAACCAATCTATAGGTCACCCCCCCCCCTCCCCCACCCGACAGCAGGATATTTACCATCAAAGGCGCATTCCTAATAATGTTACACAACGTGAGATAGGCTTCTCCATCACCGAGAAATAATATGACGTCACCCACAGATAGATGACAAGTATGAGAGAACACCCCCTCACCTTGATAATGCTACTCCTCCGAGGCAATCCTTGTTTGTCCACCTTGTCAATGCCAGGGCTCTCGGGCTGCCCAGACCCGCCGTCATCTCTGCTATCTGAGCGGGCACAGTCTCCATTGGATACACCGCTGCCAGGAGTATTCTCAATTTTGCACTTTCCTCCATTACTCTCATCGCTTCCTCTGTCGCCATTGCTGGTGGTTCCAGGTAATTTACCGTTCGCAGACTCTAAAGGCAAGGGCACGCTACCCTCGCCAGCACTTCCACCTCCCCCACCTGGTTCTGCCATGGGGCTGTCAACAGCAGAGTCTTTTCTGGAACAAGTCTTCTTCAAGATCAGGGTAATGTACCAAGGTAAACGCAGACAGTCCGCAGCCCAGTCCCTCCCGTCATCAACTACAATGGGTTAATATGTAAGAGGACATGTACAGATCCAATCCTCAGCATTGGTGACCTGAAATATGGAAAATAACCATGTTAGGAACTGCAAAGACATAACCAGGCCTGGACTGTCAATGATAAAGCGGGGAACGCCATCCATCATGGTCATGAACGGTTATTGGGAATGGTAACAAATAATAGGCAGGAATGCGACATCCTGTATTGCTGTCGTTATAATGCATTGAGGGATTCGGTGACAAATGGACACGTAAGTATATAGGAGGCGGCGGGAGACGGTCAGCCACAGCTGTCACACACATGTACACTAAGCCCCGGGGGTGCTTCCTCTGAACTACTGGATGAAACCTCTCATTTCATTACACAGCACACCACATACCCCTCGGCATGCAGCACATCACACATGCACCCATAACCATATTTCCAACCAGGGTGTCTCCAGCTGTTGCAAAACCACAACTCCCAGCATGCCCGGACAGCCTTTGGCTGTCCGGGCATGCTGGGAGTTGTCGTTTTGCAACAGACGGAGGCACCCTGTTTGGAAAACAGTGACCTATAAAGTACAATACACTGCACATATCATATCACACATGCAGCACATCACACATAAAGTACAACATATTGCACACATCATATCACACATGCAGCACATCACACATAAAGTACAACATATTGCACACATCATATCACACATGCAGAACATCACACACAAAGTACAATACATTGCACACATCATATCACACATGCAGAACATCACACATAAAGTACAATACACTGCACACATCATATCACACATGCAGAACATCACACATAAAGTACAATACACTGCACACATATCACACATGTAGCACATCACACATAAAGTACAATACACTGCACACATATCACACATGTAGCACATCACACATAAAGTACAATACATTGCACACATATCACACATGCAGAACATCACACACAAAGTACAATACATTGCACACATATCACACATGCAGCACATCACACACAAAGTACAATACATTGCACACATATCACACATGCAGAACATCACACATAAAGCACAATACACTGCACACATATCACACATGCAGAACATCACACACAAAGCGCAATACACTGCACAAATCATATGACACATGCAGCACAATACATTGCACACATATCACACATGCAGCACATTAAACAAAGTACAGTACACTGCACACATCATATCACACATGCAGAACATCACACTTGTTCATGTCTATACAGTACAATACGCTGCACACATCATATCACACATGCAGCACATCACACATAAAGTACAATACGCTGCACACATCATATCACACATGCAGCACATCACACACAAAGTACAATACACTGCACACATCATGTCACACATCCAGCACATCACACATGTTCATGTCTATACAGTACAATACGCTGCACACATCATATCACACATGCAGCACATCACACACAAAGTACAATACACTGCACACATCATATCACACATGCAGAACATCACACTTGTTCATGTCTATACAGTACAATACGCTGCACACATCATATCACACATGCAGCACATCACACATAAAGTACAATACGCTGCACACATCATATCACACATGCAGCACATCACACACAAAGTACAATACACTGCACACATCATGTCACACATCCAGCACATCACACATGTTCATGTCTATACAGTACAATACGCTGCACACATCATATCACACATGCAGCACATCACACACAAAGTACAATACACTGCACACATCATGTCACACATGCAGCACATCACACATGTTCATGTCTATACAGTACAATACGCTGCACACATCATGTCACACATGCAGCACATCACACATGTTCATGTCTATACAGTACAATACGCTGCACACATCATGTCACACATCATGGCTACATACAGCACATGATAGATCCATTCTAAAGAACAATGCACAGCACACAGCACCCCCGGGCTCATCCCCCAGATCACAGTCACTACACACATCACACAATACTATGCACTGCATACAGAACATCACACAATACTATGCACCGCATACAGAACATCACACAATACTATGCACTGCATACAGAACATCACACAATACTATGCACTACATACAGAACATCACACAATACTATGCACTGCATACAGAACATCACACAATACTATGCACTGCATACAGAACATCACACAATACTATGCACTGCATACAGAACATCACACAATACTATGCACTGCATACAGAACATCACACAATACTATGCACTGCATACAGAACATCACACAATACTGTGCACTGCATACAGAACATCACACAATACTGTGCACTGCATACAGAACATCACACAATACTGTGCACTGCATACAGAACATCACACAATACTGTGCACTGCATACAGAACATCACACAATACTGTGCACTGCATACAGAACATCACACAATACTGTGCACTGCATACAGAACATCACACAATACTGTGCACTGCATACAGAACATCACACAATACTGTGCACTGCATACAGAACATCACACAATACTGTGCACTGCATACAGAACATCACACAATACTGTGCACTGCATACAGAACATCACACAATACTGTGCACTGCATACAGAACATCACACAATACTGTGCACTGCATACAGAACATCACACAATACTATGCACTGCATACAGAACATCACACAATACTATGCACTGCATACAGAACATCACACAATACTATGCACTGCATACAGAACATCACACAATACTATGCACTGCATACAGAACATCACACAATACTATGCACTGCATACAGAACATCACACAATACTATGCACTGCATACAGAACATCACACAATACTACGCACTGCATACAGAACATCACACAATACTACGCACTGCATACAGAACATCACACAATACTACGCACTGCATACAGAACATCACACAATACTATGCACTGCATACAGAACATCACACAATACTACGCACTGCATACAGAACATCACACAATACTATGCACTGCATACAGAACATCACACAATACTATGCACTGCATACAGAACATCACACAATACTGTGCACTGCATACAGAACATCACACAATACTATGCACTGCATACAGAACACCACACAATACTATGCACTGCATACAGAACATCACACAATACTATGCACTGCATACAGAACACCACACAATACTATGCACTGCATACAGAACATCACACAATACTATGCACTGCATACAGAACATCACACAATACTATGCACTGCATACAGAACATCACACAATACTATGCACTGCATACAGAACATCACACAATACTATGCACTGCATACAGAACATCACACAATACTATGCACTGCATACAGAACATCACACAATACTGTGCACTGCATACAGAACATCACACAATACTACGCACTGCATACAGAACATCACACAATACTACGCACTGCATACAGAACATCACACAATACTATGCACTGCATACAGAACATCACACAATACTATGCACTGCATACAGAACATCACACAATACTATGCACTGCATACAGAACATCACACAATACTATGCACTGCATACAGAACATCACACATGCGCCCATAAAGTGCAATACACTGCACACACATGAGAGCTACATGCATAGCACATCTGAAGAACAATACACTGCACAAAGCACATCACATCCACTACACATCACAGCACAGCCAGGCGTCTCCCCTTCCTATACCGCCAGTCCATTCACTATATGATGACAGCTGTCCGGGCTTTGTGTGTAATGTAAGGTTGTGTACACACCATATGCTGCTGCACTGAGGTGTCACCCGGCACGTAGGTAATCCTCACTATTGTCACACACAACGTGTGCACACCCGCCTGTCACTTGGGACTCCGGGGAGAGGGGTTACATGTAGCGGACACACAGACAGCCCGGCACCTATGGATCTGTACATGTCATGATTAGTGCATGCAGATTCCCGGGCACAGCAGCGATCTGCACCCGTCTGTTCAGCACTTACCCCGATTCCCGGACTCCCCGGCCGTAGCACCAGCCGCTACCACCGGCACCCTGAGCAGCCTCTGCACTGCCGGGGTGAAACCACAACACCCGTGGGGGGCGGGGCTCCCACTGCCAGTCAATCTGGATCTTCTCTGCTCATTGGAGCACAAACCAACCCATGAGCTTGCTGGCCACACCCACCTGTCAGCGCTAGGACCCGCCCACCTGCGGCCCCGGGGATTTTTACAGGGTGAGCTGCTGCATCTAGGAGGAGAGCGAGCGTGCCGGATCCCACCGTGTATGTGTGTATGAGCGTGCCGGATCCCACCGTGTATGAGTGTATGAGCGTGCAGGGATCTCACCGTGTATGTGTGTATGAGCGTGCCGGATCCCACCGTGTATGTGTGTATGAGCGTGCAGGGATCTCACCGTGTATGTGTGTATGAGCGTGCTGGATCCCACCGTGTATGTGTGTATGAGCATGCAGGGATCTCACCGTGTATGTGTGTATGAGCGTGCAGGGATCTCACCGTGTATGTGTGTATGAGCGTGCAGGGATCCATCATGTATGTGTGTATGAGCGTGCCGGATCCCACCGTGTATGTGTGTATGAGCGTGCAGGGATCTCACCGTGTATGTGTGTATGAGCGTGCCGGATCCCACCGTGTATGTGTGTATGAGCGTGCAGGGATCTCACCGTGTATGTGTGTATGAGCGTGCCGGATCCCACCGTGTATGTGTGTATGAGCGTGCAGGGATCCCACCGTGTATGTGTGTATGAGCGTGCAGGGATCTCACCGTGTATGTGTGTATGAGCGTGCCGGATCCCACCGTGTATGTGTGTATGAGCGTGCAGGGATCTCACCGTGTATGTGTGTATGAGCGTGCCGGATCCCACCGTGTATGTGTGTATGAGCATGCAGGGATCTCACCGTGTATGTGTGTATGAGCGTGCCGGATCCCACCGTGTATGTGTGTATGAGCGTGCAGGGATCTCACCGTGTATGTGTGTATGAGCGTGCCGGATCCCACCGTGTATGTGTGTATGAGCGTGCAGGGATCCCACCGTGTATGTGTGTATGAGCGTGCAGGGATCTCACCGTGTATGTGTGTATGAGCGTGCAGGGATCCCACCGTGTATGTGTGTATGAGCGTGCCGGATCCCACCGTGTATGTGTGTATGAGCGTGCCGGGATCCCACCGTGTATGTGTGTATGAGCGTGCAGGGATCCCACCGTGTATGTGTGTATGAGCGTGCTGGATCCCACCGTGTATGTGTGTATGAGCGTGCCGGATCCCACCGTGTATGTGTGTATGAGCGTGCAGGGATCTCACCGTGTATGTGTGTATGAGCGTGCAGGGATCTCACCGTGTATGTGTGTATGAGTGTGCCGGATCCCACCGTGTATGTGTGTATGAGCGTGCAGGGATCCCACCGTGTATGTGTGTATGAGCGTGCAGGGATCTCACCGTGTATGTGTGTATGAGCGTGCAGGGATCCCACCGTGTATGTGTGTATGAGCGTGCCGGATCCCACCGTGTATGTGTGTATGAGCTTGCCGGATCCCACCGTGTATGTGTGTATGAGCGTGCAGGGATCTCACCATGTATGTGTGTATGAGCGTGCCGGATCCCACCGTGTATGTGTGTATGAGCGTGCAGGGATCTTACCGTGTATGTGTGTATGAGCGTGCCAGATCCCACCGTGTATGTGTGTATGAGCGTGCAGGGATCCCACCGTGTATGTGTGTATGAGCGTGCAGGGATTTCACCGTGTATGTGTGTATAAGCGTGCAGGGATCTCACCGTGTATGAGCGTGCAGGGATCTCACCGTGTATGTGTGTATGAGCGTGCAGGGATCCCACCGTGTATGTGTGTATGAGCGTGCAGGGATCCCACAGTGTATGTGTGTATGAGCGTGCAGGGATCCCACAGTGTATGTGTGTATGAGCGTGCAGGGATCCATAGTGTATGAACGTGCTGGGATCCCACCGTGTATGTGTGTATGAACGTGCTGGGATCCCACCGTGTATGTGTGTATGAGCGTGCAGGGATCTCACCGTGTATGTGTGTATGAGCATGCAGGGATCTCACCGTGTATGTGTGTATGAGCGTGCCGGATCCCACCGTGTATGTGTGTATGAGCGTGCAGGGATCTCACCGTGTATGTGTGTATGAGCGTGCCGGATCCCACCGTGTATGTGTGTATGAGCGTGCAGGGATCCCACCGTGTATGTGTGTATGAGCGTGCAGGGATCCATAGTGTATGTGTGTATGAACGTGCTGGGATCCCACCGTGTATGTGTGTATGAACGTGCTGGGATCCCACCGTGTATGTGTGTATGAGCGTGCAGGGATCCCACCGTGTATGTGTGTATGAGCGTGCAGAGATCCCACCGTGTATGTGTGTATGAGCGTGCAGGGATCCCACCGTGTATGTGTGTATGAGCGTGCAGGGATCCCACAGTGTATGTGTGTATGAGCGTGCAGGGATCCATAGTGTATGTGTGTATGAACGTGCTGGGTCTCCGGAGAATGATCTGCCCCTCAGCCCCTGGACTATAACTTCCATCATGGACAGAGTCTATCCATGATGGAAGTAGTAGTCATAAGTCCCAAAAGAGTCCCCGAGCCGGGGGATATGTAAGTGCCATCCATCCCTCAGCGCTGCGGTACTACAACTCTGTCCATGATGGAAGTTATAGTCTAGGGGCTGAGGGACAGATCGAAAGGGGGGTCTCCCTCCTGAGACCCCTGCTACCTTTACTGCTCAGCCCCCTAGTGATGATGTCATTAGGGGGCGGAGCTACACAGTCCAGACCTGACTGTTCTCATTATGCGTTTTGCATAACAGAACAGAGCCTTTCTGCCAGTTTGTTCCCAAACAGGGAGACTCCAGCTGTTGCTTTACTACAGCCCCCCATGATGGGAGTTGTAGTTTAGCAATGATTGAAGGCTCCTTGTTTAGGAACACGCTGCATTATGTGCGCTCTCCCCAGGGTAGACCGCAAAAAGTTTACTAACCCATTTTTCGTGTTTTTTTATTCTTCTGATTTCAGATACATGAATGCGGAGGACTACATCTGATTCGGTGGACTGCGACTTTGACCAGCAGTGTTTAATGAATAAAAGGGTTAACCAGGGATGTGGGGGAGTGTCTTTTTTAATAAATTTTTTTTCAATGTGTTGTGTTTTTTATAATTGATTTTTCACACTTAGTAGTGGTAGCCATCTTATTGACGGAATCCATTACTAAGTCGGGGCTTAGAGTTAGCCCCAAAAACAGCTATCACTAACCCCCAATTATTACCTCAGTACCCACTGCCCCAAGGGTGCCGGGAAGAGCTGGTACCAACAGGCCTGGAGCATCAAAAATGGCCTAGGCGGTAACAGGCTGGCGTTATTTATGCTGAGAAGGGCCAGTAACAATGGTCCTTGCCCACCCTGGTAACGTCAGGCTGTTCCGGCTTGGTTGATAATGAAAATAGGAGGAACCCCTGCAGGTTTTTTTTATTCATATATATATATATATATATATGAAGTGCTGGCTGACTTATTCTTTGTCTGTATTGCACATACGGGGGAGTGGCTACCTCCATGTTGGCCTTGCACCCCACCCACCTCAATCAGGTGTGTATATAAGGTGTCTTGGATGTTCCAGATCCTGCCATGCTTACTGAACTGTTCACACAGAGGCATATACACAGTGTAGGGTCCGTCCCAGGAGGCTACCTTATCGCGGTGGGACGGTCCAAGCTATTTGACCGCCGGCGGAGACAAATTTGCGAGCTAAGTGCCTCACTATCTCATAGTTTCACATTTGCATCTATTACACCATAGCTGTATAGCTCTCCATGTTTTAACTGCATTTTCATGTTTCACATATATCCTTGTGCTGGCAGTGTGCTGCTGCATTCGTCTGTTGCTGTGTATATATATATATATATATATATATATATATATATATATATAAATAAATGTGTGTGGTTCGCCTATTTTCAGTATCAGCCAGATACCAACCAAGCAGCAACAGCCTGATGTTTCTGGCCCTCCCCAGCATAAATAACGCCAGCCTGTTACCGCCTAGGCCCAGGAGCGCCACATTTTTGACGCTCCGGGCCTGTTGGTATCGGCTCTTCCTGTCACCCCTGTGGCGGTGATTACCGGGGTAATAATTGGGGGTTAGCGCTAGCTGTTTTCTACAAGACGGCTTCCACTACTAAGCCTAAAAATTCAATTATAAAAAACATGACACATTGAAGAAAAAAAAATTTATTAAAAAAAAACACTCCCCCACATCCCTCGTTAACCCATTTATTGAAATTTTAAAACCGCTGGTCATCGTCGCAATCCACTGAATCTGATGTAGTCCTCCGCAATCAGGAATCTGAAATGAGAAGAAAAGAAATAAAAAAACTAAAAAGTTTAGTACATCTACCCTGGGTTTATTGAACATCAATTGTGACATGTAAGGAACATCACCACGGTGCAGGGAGGGAAGTCTGCATGGAGCCGTCAGCAGGGGCTCCTAGGAACGACAGGCTGTTTCACTTCAATGACGCATCATCCGGTGGACCGGATGATGATGTTGCCCTATAAAACTTGAGCTCTATTAAACTAGGGCTACAGAGCAACTTTGGCCACAGCATGGATTGCGCATCTGAAGATCGCTGTGTTGCGCTCCCTGAATTGTAATGCATCGCAGCTAATGTAATTGTAAAAAATCTATCCGGGATAGCTTTCTGGTCATGCACACTGTATTTTGGTCAGAATTTGGTCCTCATTTTGTTCAGTAGTTTTAGTCAAAACCAGCAGTTTAACTGGCACAATCAAAACTTGGCACCTTTTTGTATGTTTTTGACCCTCTCCTGATTTTTCCCACGAATACTAATCAATATATTTCATGTTAATCCATCCATATCTGTCTGATTTTTACCTAGATCCTATTAAAAGGCCCACCTTTTGTATTATTTTGGGCTGCAAAGGCAATGAATACAATTATCCAACCTTATATCAGATATAGTTCTGCAATGGTGTAAACAGAATGTTGTAAATCGCTGCAGTCGTACCCAACTTTCATTGAAGCTGGCAAAGGCATGTGAAGAAATGCAGCCACTTTTACAAGCAATACTTTTGATGTGACCATCTTTGTATCACATCAACATCACCAACAAAAAGGGTGGGGCAACCAATACAATAAAAAAAAGACCTGTGCAGAGATCAATAATTATCTCCAAACAAAAACACTGACAACAGAATATAGCAAAAATGGATCAAAATGTCACTTTATTGAAAATACATATTTATAAAACATTTAGTGATTTTGCTATTTTGTGACGGAAGATAGTAACGGGAGAAATAGTGCATGCACAAAATAATGTCCGTTATTAATAACGGACTATAACGTATTAAAACGGATTATGTAAAAATCCCATAGACTATAATGGGCTTTTCTAACGGACGTTTAATGCCGATTTTCAGGGTTTTCATAACGGAACATCAAATGGATCTTTAAAACGGATGAATTTTATAGTGTGAAAGCAGCCTTAGATGATAGTAAAATGAAACATCAGTGCCTAATTGGAAAAATGATGTGCAGCATAATAGAATATCAATACTCAAGGGGGTACTCCGGGGGACTGAACTGTTCAGATGCCTATACCCTATCCACACGGTAGGAGATAAGTGTCTGATAATGGTGGGGGGGGAGTTGGGTTGTTGGGTGGGTGATTGGCTTTGGGGACGGGGGGGTGGCCAATTGGGTTTGGGAGGGGGGGGCAGTTGGTTGTAGACAGACCACTGGGACTCCCCGAGATCTCCTGTACAGGGCCCTGGCCACTTATGCTCCCTCAGCACACTTCGGCCCCCTCTTTCCTGGATGGAAGCTAGTGGTGGTCTGCTCAGCCAATCATCACCTGCAGCGATGTCCAGCCTCAGCCGGTGATTGGCATTGTGGGCCGTAATTTGTGTCCATCCAGGAAGGTGGGGGTCAGAGTGCAGTGAGAACATGTCAGTAGCAGGTTCCCATCGGTGGAATCTCCTTGGATCAGACAGTTATCCCTTAGGGTCTGTTCACACGGCAGAATTTCTTCTATGGGATTCCGCACTCCCATTCACACTTCAGAATTTCTGCCGTATGAATAGACCCTAATCCTGTGGATATCGAAGGGGGGGGGGGGGGGGGATTTGTCAAAACCTGTCCAGAAATAATGTTGCTGAGTTACCCATGGTAAGCAATCGGATCACTCCTTTTATTTTTTTAAAAGGCCTCTGAAAAATGAAAGAAGGGCTCTGATTGGTTGCTATGGGCAACTCAGCAGCTTTTCCTCCGGACAGGTTTTGATAAATCTCCCTTAACTTGTCTAAAATGTTTAGTTCCCTGGACTACCCCTTTAGTTCACTATAAATTTAAACAAACATATATACTGTAAGGACAAAGGAAAGATCGTCACTATATTGTAGAGCCCAAATATCTGCCCTGTAGAGAGCCCTTACCCAAAGCATGTGCATCCCAACGCGCGTTTCACTCCTATTGAGCTTTATCACCATGGAGGTAAAAACTACTGCTAGCACAGCCTGACACAGACTTTAGAAACATGGCAGCTTCAGTTCACAATGTTAGTCTTGAGTACAACAATTGAATAAAGTGCAACCTGTGCGTCACTTTAGTTTCCTGTGTCAGATGGCCATGCCATGTGTATTTTTATAGACCACAGATGTTGCAGGGCAATATTCTTTATTACTGTCTACAGCAAACTGTCTATGTAGCCCCAGCCTCAACACTGACATAATAGGTGGGACCTAAGGGACTTTTTCACATGGCAGAATATTCGCCTGGTGAAATTCCGGGAGGACATGCTATGCACGGCAGACACCAGCAGAACAAGCCCTTGCTAGCAATGCTCGGAAATACGTGTCTGCAGCACAGTGCAGCAGATTCCTATTGAAAACAATGGGAGGCTGCTGCACCCGAATTTCCAAGCAGAATTTTTCTGCTGAATTCTGCTCAGAAATTCCACTGTGTTAATGTGCCCCTATGATGATATTAACCTCCTTCTGTTATTGCCAAGGAATTGCTTTGCAAATTCTCATTCTTACTGTAGGGAAAGTAAAGGATTACCCAACAGTGAAATCTAGGGAGTGCTAGGTTTTGCAGCAGATCTGTGCTGTAGCTTAAAAATAGTGACCCAGTAAGGGATTTCCTTTCATTTTACCCCTTTACCCTTTAAAGGGGTATTCCAGGCCAAAACTTTTTTTTATATATCAACTGGCTCCGGAAAGTTAAACAGATTTGTAAATTATTTCTATTAAAAAAATCTTAATCCTTCCAATAGTTATTAGCTTCTTGAGATATATTTTTATAGTTCGGACATTTTCGCACACGGCGATACCACATATGTTTATTTTTATTTACACAGTTTAGTGTAGGGAAGGGGTTAAATGACCTTTGTTAACTTTTTTTTTTTGCAGTGTTATAGCTCCCATAGGGACCTATAACACTGCACACACTGATCTCCTATGCTGATCCCTGCTAAGCCATAGCTTTGCAGGGATCAGTGAGATAGGGGCTTGATTGCTCAAGCCTGTAGCTCAGGCTTGGAGCAATCAATCCCGGATCGAACGCCGCGGAGAGAGGTAAGGAGACCTCCGCCTGCGTCCCAGCTGATCAGAACATCGCGATGTTATTGCGATGTCCCCATCAGCCCGACTGAGCTGCAGGGAACCGTTTACTTTCGTTTTCAGACGCGGCGGTCAACTATGATCGCCGCGTCTGAAGGGTTAACAGCACGCGGCACAATGATCGGTGCCAAATGCTGTTAGCCCAGGGTCCCAGCTATCGTTAGCAGCCTGGATCGTTGGCTGTCCGGGCATGCTGGGAGTTGTAGCTTTGCTACAGCTGGAGGCACCCTGGTTGGGAAACAATGGTTTATGTAGAGGACAGGAGCTTCTTCAGGGTCCTATACAGTACACACAGTGTCCCAAATGGAGCCGCCCTTACTTGGTGTCCAAAGGAGCAGCTAACCCTGGCACAGGTAAGGAGTAGTATGTAGTTCCTCCCTGTACCGTAGGGGGCGCTACCAGACAGCCATTCAGTGCATGTACTTCAATAATAGATGTGATTTACCAGTAAAATGCCCATTCTGATTGGTCAGTTCCTCCAGTTGTGACACGTTTCACAGATCTGGACTGTCTGTAGCATTGTATGTTGAGTCTGGTTTCAAGTTACAATTGTCCAGAAAAGACCATTGTATGTTGAAACTATTGTATGTTGAGGCCATTGTAAGTTGAGGGATCACTGTAGTTTTCCGAAATTTCCCTAAAGAGTAGATGGCGAGAGAAACCTTGGAGGACAACTCACATAGGTTGGAGAGAAAGAGGAGGACAGATGCAAGGAAGTCTGCCAAGAAGAATCACATAGGCCGTGTACGAGTAGAGCGAGAAAATAGAGCTCAAACAGCAAGCTGCAAGAAACAAAAAGTAAGAAATAAAAAAATGTTTTTTATACCATAGTATGTACAAAGCAAGAATAAAAAAATAATTTCTTCCAAAGGTGTCTATAGCGGTTACAGTAATATCTGGCCACAAAAATAAAAAGGAAGAAAAGTTGATTAATAATGTTTTAAAATATGTGGTGTTTGAGCCCTGAGGTTCTCATTGACTTTATGGTCAATATGAAAAGCAGTGACATGCCAATTCTTACCTGCTCTAGCTTAGCTGTTTGTCCATTTTGCCACTGCATTTCCAAAAATGAATTTACAACTACATTCAGTGGATGGCATTGGCACAAGATCTACTGGCATGGGCACAGTAATGGGTGCCAGCTATAATATGGAACCAACATCCCTCTTCAGCAGCCAGGATCTGCAATAAGTTCCAGCTGTTTAACCCACTATTGACCATCATATCTTATACCATCAGTGCCATGCAACGTGATCACAGGGCTCTGATAGGTTGCTATGTTAGGCATAACAAAGGACACCAGGACTGCCATGGCTTTAAGCCTATTAGAACGTGAATAGTAATAATGCATTGTTATGCTGAGCATATCAAAGTATCATATAAGCAAAGCATTATGGGACCAGTGACCATAAAATATGTCAGGTTAAAATAAATAAATAAATAAGAAGTACAGTAAAAATGAAGAAAATAATTATTTTTTTATAAAAATGTGTTTTGTTATTTTCAAAAGCATGAATACACATAATCGTAATGATTGGGGGGTAAGACATATACAATGTAGAAAGGCCTCATAGAGAGGCTAAAACGTTGCATCTTTGTAACATGAATGGGTGAATAAAATTACTTTTTTCATGCCGCTTTCCTACTTTTGGGTACAATGGGGTACATTTATACAGTCATGGCCGTAAATGTTTGCCCCCCGAAATTTTTCTAGAAAGTGAAGTATTTATCACAGAAAAGGATTTCAGTAACACATGATTTGCTATATACATGTTTATTTCCTTTGCGTCAATTGGAACTAAACCAAAAAAGGGGGGGAAAAAAGCAAAATAACATCACAACACACTCCAAAAATGGTGTGGACAAAATTATTGGCACCCTTTTAAAATTGTGGAAAAATAAGATTGTTTCAAGCATGTGATGCTCCTTTAAACTCACCTGGGGCAAGTAACAGGTGTGGGCAATATAAAAATCCCACCTGAAAGCAGATAAAAATGAGAGAAGTTCACTTAGTCTTTGCATTGTGTGTCTGTGTGCCACACTAAGCATGGACAACAGAAAGAGGAGAAGAGAACCGTCTGAGGACTTGAGAACCAAAATTGTGGAAAAATATCAACAATCTCAAGGTTACAAGTTCATCTCTAGAGATCTAGATTTGCCTTTGTCCACAGTGCGCAACTTTATCAAAAAGTTTGCAACCCATGGAACTGTAGCTTATCTCCCTTGGCGTGGATGGAAGAGAAAAATTGATGAAAGGTGTAAAAACAGGATAGTCCGGATGGTGGATAAGCAGCTCCAAACAAGTTCCAAAGATATTCAAGCTGTCCTGCAGGCTCAGGGAGCATCAGTGTCAGCGCGAACTATCCGTCGACATTTAAATTAAATGAAACGCTATGGCAGGAGGACCCCACTGCTGACACAGAGACATAAAAAAGCAAGACTACATTTTGCCAAAATGAACTTGAGTAAGCCAAAATCCTTCTGAGAAAACATCTTGTGGACAGATGAGACCAAGATAGAGCTTTTTGGTAAAGCACATCATTCTACGGTTTACCAAAAATGGAATGAGGCCTACAAAGAAAATAACACAGTACCTACAGTGAAATATGGTGGAGGTTCAATGATGTTTTGGGGTTGTTCTGCTTCCTCTGCAACTGGGTGCCTTCAATGTGTGCAAGGCATCATGACATCTGAGGGTTACCAACGGATTTTGGGTCGCACTGTACAGCCCAGTGTCAGAAAGCTGGGTTTGCATCCGAGATCTTGGGTCTTCAAGCAGGACAATGGCGCCAAACATATGTCAAAAAGCACCCAGAAATGGATGGTAACAAAGCGCTGGAGAGTTCTGAAGTGGCCAGAAATGAGTCCAGATCTAAATCCCACTGAACACCTGTGGAGAGATCTTAAAATTGCTGTTGAGAAAAGGCGCCCTTCCAATAAGAGAGACCTGGAGCAGTTTGCAAAGGAAGAGTGGTCCAACATTCCGGCTGAGAGGTGTAAGAAGCTTATTGATGGTTAAAGGAAGCGACTGATTTCAGTTATTTTTACCAAAGGGTATGCAACCAAATATTAAGTTAAGGGTGCCAATAATTTTGTCCAGCCCATTTTTGTAGTTTGGTGGAACACTATGTCCAATTTGCTTTTTTTCCTCTCTTTTTTGGTTTAGTTCTATTACACACAAAGAGAATAAACATGTGTATAGCATTTTAAAAATAAAAGGGTCCCTCAACAGGCACGAGAGCATGAAAGACCCCATTTGCTCAAGGTTGGATGCCGAGCTACTCATGTCCCGTTCCTCATCCCCAGTGATGTCAGGGAAGGTATCATCTTCTTCCCCCCAGCCACGTACAACACCACAGGAACCAGATAGGTGACAATGAGCACCCTGGGATGCCTGTTGTGGTTGGTCTTCCTCCTCCTCTTCAAAGCCACATTCCTCCTCTGACTCCTCTTCCTCACAATCCTCTTCCAGCGTTGCCGCAGGTCCAGCAAGTGATGCTGATAAGGCTGTTTCTGGTGGTGATGGTGACCACAACTCTTCCTCTTCACGCTCATCTACTGCCTGATCCAGCACTCTTCGCAGGGCACGCTCCAGGAAGAAAACAAACGGTATGATGTCGCTGATGGTGCCTTCGGTGCGACTGACTAGGTTTGTCACCTCCTCAAAAGGAGGCATGAGCCTACAGGCATTGCGCATGAGCGTCCAGTAACGTGGCAAAAAAATTCCCAGCTCCGCAGATGATGTCCTAGCACCCCGGTCATACAAATATTCGTTAACGGCTTTTTCTTGTTGGAGCAGGCGGTCGAACATTGAATTCCAATGTGTTGGGCTGTCGCAAATCAAGCGCCTCACTGGCATGATGGACAGAGATGTCAGCAGAGAGTACCAGAAAAATTAGGCATGTACACATGGCTGAAAAATTTGGTATTGTTGCAGCCGCTGCTGTAGCAGCGGCCAGAAAAATTGTAGCAGCGGAAAAAGTGCAGCACTAGAGGCGAGAAAAATTAGGGATGTACACATAGCTAAAAAATTTGGTATTGTTGCAGCCGCTGCTGTAGCAGCAGCCAGAAAAAATTCTGTTTGTTTCCCAGCCAGAAAGAGCCCTAAAACATTGCGGCTTGAACCATAGTTGGTGGCGGATAAGTCATGCAAGTCATCCTTGGTCGCCACCTTACCCAGACGGAACGTGATTGGTCGGATTCTTCAAAAAAGTTGCCGCCGATGCCTCTTGGAATCCTCAAAAGAGGAAATACACGTCTCATCCCTGATTGGTCGCCGCCCGGACCTGCCCAGCAGCGATTGGTCGAATTCTCCAAAAAAGATTTGCCGCCGATGCCTCTAGGAATCCCCCATAGAGGAATTATACGTCTTTAACCTGATTGGTCGCTGCCCGGACCTGCCCAGCAGCGATTGGCTGAAAGACATCCTGCCGCCACCAGCGGCTAAGACTTGCAACCTGAACTCATACGTCTCCTCTCTGATTGGCTCACTCGATATCCCGAACAGCCAATCAGAGTTGAGCCTACCATGTTTGGATGACATCCCCTCACCGACTTTTTCATATGACAGCGTAACTGTACACAGCCATGTATGGCACGTTCCTGATTGGTCACCCCCATACCATCCAGCAGCGAGCGACCAATCAGCTTCAAGAGAGCCGTCTTCATTCAAAATCCACCGCGGCAACCCTGCACAGCATCACCAGGTTTACCCAATGCGCAGTGTAGGTGATATACCTGCCCTGACCATGCTTTGCAGACCAGGTATCAGTGGTCAGATGGACCCTTGCCCCAACACTGTGTGCCAGACATGCCATTACTTCCTGTTGCACAATCGAGTACTGGTTGGGGATTGCCTTTTGTGCAAAGAAATTTTGTCCGGGTACCTTCCACTGCTGTATCCCCATAGATAAAAAAAAATTTAAATTTTTTTTAAATTTTGTAATTTTTTTTTAAATTTATTTTTTAAAAGCTGGCGGGCTATAAGTTCAGACAAGCCAGCTGTCAGACGCCGGGCTAGAGGGTGACCTTGTGACATTGGCATCTTACGCTCAAACATGTCCTTGACAGGCGTAGACGTAGAGTAGATGATGTAGGCCTGACACACACGCTTGCAGACAACTAACTGCTATTCAATCTATTACAGTCAAAATAGATTTTTTTTGGTTCAATTTACACAACTGTCACACCACATATGATTTGCACTAGTGTGACAATGAGCCCAACAGGCCCAAAAACTCCCAAGTGTGAAGTGAACTGACTGATTTTATTTCAAAGCCAAAAAAGGATTTTTTTTTTCAAATTTACACTACGGTCACACCACATATAAATCATGTGTGGTGTGACCGTAGTGTAAATTTGAAAAAGAATAGTGTCACTAGTGTGACAATGAGCCCAGCAGGCCCAAAACTCCCAAATGTGAAGTGAACTGACTGATTTTATTTCACAGCCAAAAAAGGATTTCTTTTTCAAATTCACACTACGGTCACACCACATATGATTTGCACTAGTGTGACAATGAGCCCAGCAGGCCCAAAAACTCCCAAGTGTGAAGTGAACTGACTGATTTTATTTCACAGCCTAAAAAGTTTTTTTTTTTTTTCAAATTTACACTTCGGTCACACCACATATGATTTGCACTAGTGTGACAATGAGCCCAGCAGGCCCAGAAACTCCCAAGTGTGAAGTGGACTGACTGACTTTATTTCACAGCCAAAAAAAGGATTTTTTTTTTCAAATTTACACTACAGTCACACCACATATGATTTGCACCAGTGTGACAATGAGCCCAGCAGGCCCAAAAACTCCCAAGTGTGAAGTGAACTGACCGATTTTATTTCACAGCCAAAAAAGGTATTTTTTTTTTTATTTACACTATGGTCGGTCACCCCAAAGAGGATTTGCACTAGTGTGACAATGGGCCCTAAGGGCCAAAAAACTCCCAAGTGTGAAGTGAACTGACTGATTTTATTTCACAGCCAAAAAAGTTTTTTTTTTCTTTTGCACAAGTGTCACACCAAATGTGATTTGAACTAGGGTGACACAATTTGCCCTGCAGGAAAAAAAAAACTGGCAACTGTGACGTGAACTGACAGTGACTGGTTTTATTTAACAGCCAAAAAAGGTATTTTTTTTTAATTTGCACAACTGTCACACCAAATATGATATGCACTAGTGTGACAATGAGCAAAAAAGCTTGCCAGCGGAGTTCCCCTTTTAAGCAGTGGTCCCCAACCAGGGTGCCTGCAGCTGTTGCAAAACACACGGACTGATATATTTCAGCCCTTTGAATACTGTAGTAGTTAGTTGCTTTAAAGAAAAAAAGCTTGCCAGCGGAGTTCCCTTTTTAAGCAGTGGTCCCCAACCAGGGTGCCTCCAGCTGTTGCAAAACACACGGGCTGATATATTTCAGCCCTTTGAATACTGTAGTAGTTAGTTGCTTTAAAGAAAAAAAGCTTGCCAGCAGAGTTCCCCTTTTAAGCAGTGGTCCCCAATCAGGGTGCCTCCAGCTGTTGCAAAACACACGGACTGATATATTTCAGCCCTTTGAATACTGTAGTAGTTAGTTGCTTTAACCCCTTAAGGACCACGGACGTATGAGTACGTCCCTGCGCCCTGGGTCTTAAGGACCAGGGACGTACTCATACGTCCCAGCGAATTTCGCATCCCGCCGCACGCCGGGCGGGTTGCAAAACCGGACGCCTGCGGAAATCATTCAGCAGGCGTCCAAGGCAAACGCTGAGGGGGGTCCCGGGACCCACCATTTCGGCTTGCGATTGCGCGATTACGGGTCTATGGTGACCCGGTGACCTGGAATATAAGGGGGATCGCGGGTGTCTAAGACACCCACAATCCCCCTGAAGAGATAGGAGTGAGGTGGCAGGGGTGCCACCCCTCCTATCCCTGCTATTGGTGGTCTAGACGCGACCACCAATAGCAGATTGGGGGCGGGGGGGTTAACTTTCGTTTTCCCCGTTCTGCCCACCCACAATAGGCGGGGCAGGACGAGGAGACGACTGAGGACCGGTGCCGGAGTCCACTTACCCAACTGCGGATGCTGCGGGCGACGATCGGCGTCGGAGATCGGCAGGCGGCGATGTCGTGCAGCAGGCTCCCTAGATCCGACGGAAGCCAGTAAGTTGCCTAGCAACATCTGGAGGGCTGCCGTCCGAGACCACTATATAGTGGTCTCTATACTGTAGCACTCCAAATGTTGCAAAACTACAACTCCCAGCATTCCCAGACAGCTGTTTGGGCATACTGGGAGTTGTAGTTTTGCAACAGCTGGAGGGCTACAGTTAGAGACCACTATATGGTAGTCTCTGAACTATAGCCCTCCAGATCTTGCAAAACTACAACTCCTAGCATGTCCACACAACTGTTTGCTGTCTGGGCATGCTGAGATTTGTAGTTTTGCAGCATCTGGAGGGCCACAGTGTGCAGTGGTCTCTATACTTTAGCTCTCCAGATGTTGCAAAACTGCAAATCCCAGCATGCTGGGAGTTGTAGTTGCAATCCCTCCAGCTGTTGCATAACTACATCTCCCAGCATGCCCTTCGGTGATCAGTACATGCTGGGAGTTGTAGTTTTGCAACAGCTGGAGGCACACTGGTTGGAAAATATTAAGTTAGATAACAGAACCTAAGTGAAGGTTTTCCAACCAGTGTGCCTCCAGCTGTTGCAAAAGTACAACTCCCAGCATGCACGGTCTGTCAGTACATGCTGGGAGTTGTAGTTTTGAAACAGCTGGAGGTTTCCCCCCCCATGTGAACGTACAGGGTACATTCACACAGGCAGGCTTACAGTAAGTTTTCTGCTTCAAGTATGAGCTGCGGCAAATTTTTCGCCGCAGCGCAAACTCCTAGCTGGGAACTCACTGTAAACCTCCGCCAGTGTGAATGTACTCTAAAAACACTACACTACCACATAATAAAGGGTAAAACACTACATATTCACCCCCTTACACTGTCCCCCCCCCCCCCAATAAAAATTAAAAACTTATTTTACAGCAGTATTTCCAAAACGGAGCTTCCAGCTGTTGCAAAACAAGAACTCCCAGCATTTCTGGACAGCCACTGACTGTCCAGGCATGCTGGGAATTTAGCAACAGCTGGAGGCACCCTGTTTGGGAATCAATGACGTAGAATACCCCTATGTCCACCCCTATGCAATCCCTAATTAAGGCCTCAAATGCGCATGGCGCTCTCTCACTTCGGAGCCGTGTCGTATTTCCAGGAAACAGTTTAGGGCCACATATGGGGTATCTCCGTACTCGGGAGAAATTACACTACAAATTTTGGGGGCTTTTTCTTCTTTTACCCCTTATGAAAAGTAAAAGTTGGGGTCTACACCAGCCTGTTGGTGTAAAAAAAATTTTTCACACTAACATGCTGGTGTTGCCCTTTACTTTTTATTTTCACAAGAGGTAAAAGGAAAAAAAGACCCCCAAAATTTGTAACGCAATTTCTTTTGAGTACGGAAATACCCCATATGTGGGCGTGAAATGCTCTGCGGACGCACAACAAGGCTCAGGAGTGAGAGCGTACTATGTACATTTGAAGCCTAAATTGGTGATTTGCACAGGGGTGGCTAATTTTACAGCGGTTCTGACATAAACACAAAAAAATAAATACCGACATGTGACCCCATTTTGGAAACTACATCCCTCACGGAATGTAACAAGGGGTATAGTGAGCATTAACACCCCACAGGTGTTTGACAAATTTTCGCTAAAGTTGGATGGGAAAATGAAAAAAAAATTTTTTTTTTCACTAAAATGCTGGTGTTACCCTAAATTTTTTATTTTCACAAGGGAAAATAGGAAAAAAGCCCCCTGAAATTTATAACCCCATTTCTTGTGAGTAAGAAAATACCCCAAATGTGGATGTAAAGTGGTTGGCGGGCGAACTACAATGCTCAGAACAGAAGGAGCGCCATTGGGATTTTGAAGAGAAAATGTGTCCGGAATTGAAGGCCACGTGTGTTTACAAAGCCCCCATAGTGCCAGAAGAATGGACCCCCCAACATGTGACCCCATTTTAGAAACTACACCCCTCACGTAATGTAATAAGGGGTGCAGTGAGCATTTACGCCCCACAGGCGTCTGACAGATTTTTGGAACAGTGGTCCGTGAAAATGAAAAATTAAATTTTTCATTTGCTCAGCCCACTGTTCCAAAGATCTGTCAAATGCCAGTGGGGAATACATACTCACTGCATCCCTTATTAAATTCTGTGAGGGGTGTAATTTCCAAAATGGGGTCACATGTGGGGGGGTCCACTGTTCTGGCACCATGGGGGGCTTTGTAAACGCACATGGCCCCTGACTACCATTCCAAACAAATTCACTCTTCAAAAGCTCAATTACGCTCCTCCTCTTCTGAGCATTGTAGTTCGACCTCAGGGCACTTGACGTCCACACATGGGGTATTTCCATACTCAGAAGAATTGGGGTTATTAATTTTGGGGGGTATTATCTGCTATTAACCCTTGCAAAAATGTGAAATTTGGGGGAAACACACATTTTTTACTTTTTTTTTTACCTATGCAAAAGTTGTGAAACCCCTGTAGGGTATTAAGGCTCACTTTACAGCTTGTTACGTTCCTCAAGGGGTCTAGTTTCCAAAATGGTATGCCATGTGTTTTTTTTTTTTTTTGCTGTTCTGGCACCATAGGGGCTTCCTAAATGCGACATGCCCCCCGACCAAAATTTGCTCTCAAAAAGCCAAATATGACTCCTTCTCTTCTGAGCATTGTAGTTCACCCGTAGTGCACTTCAGGTCAACTTGTGGGGTACCTCCATACTCAGAAGAGATGGGGGTTACAAATTTTGGGGGTTATTTTCTGCTATTAACCCTTGCAAAAATTTGAAATTTTGGGGGGAAACACACATTTTAGTGAAAATTTTTTTATTTTTCTTTGCATATGCAAAAGTCGTGAAACACCTGTGGGGTATTAAAGCTCACTTAATTCCTTGTTACGTTCCTCAAGGGGTCTAGTTTCCAAAATGGTATGCCATGTGTTTTTTTTTTGCTGTTCTGGCACCATAGGGGCTTATTAAATGCAACATGCCCCCCAAAAACGCTCCTTCGCTTCTGAGCCCTCTACTGCGCCCGCCAAACCCTTTACATAGACATATGAGGTATGTGCTTACTTGAGAGAAATTGGGCTACAAATACAAGTATAAATTTTATAATATTTTTTATTATTTATTATTATGAAATATTCCTGTGAAACACCTAAAGGGTTAAAATGCTGACTGAATGTCATTTTGAATACTTTGGGGGGGGGGTGCAGTTTTTATAATGGGGTCCACTTCAAACCCGAACTGGTCCCTGAAAAATAGTGAGTTTGAAAATTTTGTGAAAAATTTTAAAATTGCTGCTGAACTTTGAAGCCCTCTGGTGTCTTCCAAAAGTAAAAACTTGTCAATTTTATGATGCAAACATAAAGTAGACATATTGTATATGTGAATAAAAAAATGTATTAGGAATTTCCATTTTCCTTACAAGCAGAGAGCTTCAAAGTTAGAAAAATGCTAAATTTTAAATTTTTTCATCAAATTTTGGGATTTTTCACCAAGAAAGGATGCAAGTTACCATAAAAAATTTCCACCGTGTTAAAGTAGAATATGTCACGAAAAAACAATCTCGGAATCAGAATGATAACTAAAAGCATTCCAGAGTTATTAATGTTTAAAGTGACAGTGGTCCGATGTTCAAAAAATGCTCTGATCCTAAGGTGTAAAATGGGAGTTCCCCTTTTAAGCAGTGGTCCCCAACCAGGGTGCCTCCAGCTGTTGCAAAACACACGGACTGATATCTTTCAGCCCTTTGAATACTATAGTAGTTAGTTGCTTGAAAGAACTTAAGTTTTATACTGGAGTACCCCTTTTAACCAGCGGTTCCCTCCCAACCAGGGTGCCTCCAGCTGTTTCAAGACACACGGACTGATATTTGAGCCCTAAAAAGGGCCTTTTTGGGTGCTGTCCTTAAAGCAGATGTTAGACTAGTGCTTTAGGAGTAAAATGGACCCTGAATACACCACCTAGCAGCAACCTAGCTATCGCTTTCCCTATACAGCAGCAGCAGCTTCTCTGACCCTCCACTTCCTAAGCCTGCAGCATGCTGAATGAGGGTAAAATGGCGTCCGTGCAAGAGGTAGGAGGGTCTGGAAGGGAGGGACTGCTGCTGACTGGCTGTAATGTGTCTGCTGACTCTGACTCACAGGGTCAAAGTTTACCGAAATGTTTAAGTATAGGGGCGGATCGAACTTCACATATGTTCGCCCGGCGAGGCGAACGCGAACATGCTAAATTCGCCGGGAACTGTTCGCCGGCGAACAATTCGCTGCATCTCTACTGGCATATAGTGTGGGTAAACAGGAGTCCAACGAGGGGTCACTTACTTGAATATATCCAGTAAGTCCTGAGATATGTCCCCCAGAAGATCCTCTGCTAAATTTATTGAATTGTGCTCAGGAGGCGGGGCTTCGCCAGCTCAATTTACATATCCATTGTCTGTGACTCCACATCCTGGGCACAATTCACTAAATTTAGCAGACGATCTTCTGCGTGCAATTTACTGAATTTAGCAGAGGATCTTCTGGGGGACATATATCAGGACCTACTGGACATATTTAAGTAAGTGAGCCCTCGTTGGACTCCTGTGGTTTAGTGTGAACAGGCTGCCCGTTTTTCTTTGAACAGTGGCACTCAGGACCTCCGTTCTTGTGATTAATGGGATTTCAGCATTCAGACCCCCACCAATGGCTTATCTTCTATCCTCTGAATAGTTATAATCTTGGAATTACCTATCAATAGGGAAAAAAAAGAGTTATGATTTCAGCGCCAAGTTTGGCTAAGTATACACATCTGAGAACTGCACTGTATCCCTGATGGCATAAGGCTGGGTTCACACCATGTTTTGTTACATACGGCTCCCGTATACGGTTGGGAGGAGGGGGGCGGGGCTTAATCGTGGCGCCCGCACTCAGCCGCATTCGGGAACCGTATTTAATGTATGTCTATGAGCCGACCAGAGTGAACCGCAGCCTCCGGCCGGCTTCGTTTTCGGCCGTATGCGGTTTCCCGACCGCAGGCAAAAACGTGGTCGACCACGTTTTTGCTTGCGGTTGGGAAACCGCATACGCCAAAAACGAAGCCAACCGAAGGCTGCGGTTCACTCCGGTCGGCTCATAGACATACATTAAATACGGTTCCCGAGTGCGGGCACCACGATTAAGCCCCGCCCCCCTCCTCCCAACCGTATACGGGAGCCGTATTTAACAAAACGTGGTGTGAACCCAGCCTAACCTGGGTGCAACATATAATCCATTTAAATGGCATATCTGTGGTAAACTACAATTAGCACTTTTTACCATCTGATGTACATAAAATTCTAGCAAAGACCTGTAAATCTGGGGGTCACAATTACAACTATAAACAGCAGACTTGTTCTTTTTCCTGCTAAAGGATACAATCACATAAGTGGATTTTGCTGCAGATTTTCTGCTGATGATTTTTCTACCCATTGAAGCCAATGCATAGTGAAATCAACATCAGAAAATCTTCAGCAAAATATGCACACGTGAAAAAAAACTGGCTCCGAAAAGTTAAACAGATTTGTAAATTACTTCTATTAAAAAATCTTAATCCTTCCAATAGTTATTAGCTTCTGAAGTTGAGTTGTTGTTTTCTGTCTAACTGCTCAATGATGACCTCACGTCCCGGGAGCTGTGCAGTTCCTATGGGGATATTCTCCCATCATGCACAGCTCCCGGGACATGACATCATCATTGAGCAGTTAGACAGAAAACTTCAGAAGCTAATAACTATTGGAAGGATTAAGATTTTTTAATAGAAGTAATTTACAAATCTGTTTACAAATCTTTCCGGAGCCAGTTGATATATAAAAAAAAAAGTTTTTGCCTGGAATACCCCTTTAACTGAGTAGCAAAATCCACCGTGGAAAATCTGCAGCAAAGTATGAAACAAAATATGCAAGTGTGAACGTACACTAAGAGTAGGGTCACACGTAACAGATCTGCAGCAATATGCTGCGGATTAGCCGGTGACCCCACCCATAGTGTGCCTGCAGCTGTTAACAACACCTCGCCCCGCCCCCTGGCCTGCTCGCAGCGGCAATCCGCAGATCCGAGCTTCCCCTGTGTGGCTGCTCGGAGCGGCGGATTGCCGCTGCGAGCAGGACGCAAAACGAGGCAGGGCGGTTGTAACAGCTGGAGGCACACTATGGGTCGGGTCACAGGCGGAACCACAGCATATTTTACGCTGCAGATCCGTTACATATGACCCTACCCTAAATGTGTGTTGTGCTGTCATGATGTGGTTTTTGGTGCTTCTTTTTCACATTCTTTATGAGAAATTTTTGAATCGCCTGAGTATAAAATACATAACTTGTAATGGGAAAAATGCCGCAGAAAAATGCAACAACAAAAAAGGGTTTACTAAAACACACTTAGTGACCCAGTGGTTAGTACTATTCCCTTGTGGCACTGGGGTCCTAGGTTCAAATCCCATCAAGGCAAGAGTTTGTATGTCCTTCCTGTATTTCTGTAGGTTTCCGCCCACAAACATACTGTTATAGGTAAATTTGGAATTTAGCTTGTGGGCCCCAATGGGTACAGAGGCCAATTTGAGTGATGAAAAGCTATCTACAATACTGTGGAATATTATCTTTGGGGAAAAAATGCTAAAATGTCATTAAAGGGGTACTCTGGCGCTTAGACATCTTATCCCCTATCCAAAGGATAGGAGATAAGATGCCTGATCGCGGGGGACCCGCCGCTTTGGACCCCCGTGATCTTGCACGCAGCACCCCAGTTAAAATCAGCATGTTCGCTCCGGGTCGGATTACCAGTGACCACGGGGCTTTGGATAGGGGATAAGTACAAAAAAAGCATACATTGTTCTTTTGTTTTTAAACCAAAAGAACTCTACAAAAAAAGAATGTGCAAGAGGCATAAATGGTCCAGTGAAGTGATCTATTTTTAAGGGTCATATATCAAACATTCTGAAAAGACACACCTTAACCTGGAATGATAACGTACATTTAATGCATGCACAACAGAACGTCTTGACTGTTTTGGAATGTGTACAATTTAAGGGTGTGGTACAAACATCTTCCGGAGGAAGATATACTCTATGGATAAAAGTCCTGGTTTCACATCCAGTCATAATTCTTAACCATTACGTGTCAAGAAGAAGCAGAAATGCTGAGGAAGTATCAAAAATATTTTGGTGCCTTAAGAATCATGTGGAAGGAAATGTGGTAAATCCATTTAAATAGACAGAGATGGCACAACCTAAGCAGAGGGGATATCCTGTTAACACACGCAGGAAACCAGTTGTAGCTCAGTGTGGAACGCAAACAATGACATGACAGAGAATCTAAAAGTTCAAGTAAGTACAGAGCACTAGATCAACAGAACAATGCAAACATAAATATCACTGAGAAAATGGGAATGTCAACAGAAAATAATCTGAAAATCAACAGAAAGTGCCCGACGGCTTTTCATTTTCTGCTCAATCTTATTGGACTTACATATTCAGGGTGTAATAAAATAATTCTATTTGGCAGAATTGAATCAAATGAACTGGTAAATGCATCATGTTTTACATAATGGATCAAGTTAGCAGTTCATGACTCTATTTTCTAATGAAATGCAGTATACCGTGTGAGTTATTATTGGGAATTACGACACTGTAATTCCCACTCTGGAAATATCTGCAATCTGGACAAAAGTATAACCAGACACTTCCATGTTTCTCTATTAGAAAACAAGTTGCTCGAAACTTTATAAAGTTGCGTTATGAGGCATAATAATGATATGATTTTACCTTGACTAGCTAAAATGTGCCTAAATTTGCTACATAATGTCCTCCAGATTGTGAATGGGGAAAATCTCAGAAGACTAGGTATTCACATTGATAGTACTGCAACATCCCATGCAATAACTACATTACAATTTTATTTAATATTGTATAAAAAAAAAAGTGTATGCATGAAATGTAACATAGGGTCAGAGCCTTATTTCTGATATCATCTGAAATTGCATAATATTACATCCAATACTAATAATCCTGTAATATAAAAAAAAACGTGTAATAATGTGACTCAATAAGAATCCATCAATATAAGCTAATTGCATTAGGGTGATAATCCATCGCAATTTATCGCCATGGAGCCCCGGCCTTAAATTAATTATGAATAGTGATTATCCGCCTTCACCATCATGAAGCCATGGCATTAACCCCTTCCTGTCTCCACTATGTACTGGATAGTGCTTTGCCAGTAGGCTGGAATCATATATACAGTATATTATATGATGTTTTTTTATAGTTTTCTTGCTCAAAGCCAGGTATGAAAAGGAAGAAACATTGTTTTCTCTCTTCTGTATTTCTGCGTCTCATAAAATCTGTTCATAGCACCTGAAGTTATTTCTGTAGCATAAGTATGGATTTGTGCAAACATTGAAGCAGACTTACTTAGGGCTTGTTCACACGGACGTAGTCGTTTGTGGTCAGCGGTGGCTTTTCCACAGCTGGAATCTCTCTGCCAAATATCTGCAGTGGAGATTTGCGATGGAACCATGCTGCGAGTTCGCAATCAAATATGCCCATGTGAAGGAGCCCTTAGGCAAGGTTTCTACTTTTTTTTTTTTTGTCTGCATTTTTTGTGTTTTTTTTAATCTGTCTGTGGTATGCCTTGGGGGGGTGTAGGGTAGTTGGGATGTTGTAGTAGATAAGGGGTTAATGTTAACCCTATAGTTCATGACGCCAGGCTGAGGGCTAGAATGCTGAGGTGATTCTCCGGCCTATCGCCACCCTTCCCAGAAATGACAGGTGCATGTAATAAAATGACTGAAGGTCCACAAGGTACTTGAACTTTAACAAACTTTACTTAAGTGCTTGCAGTACATTCAATGAACAATTACAGTCTCAAGCAAACAGTCTCCATATATCTCAATGACTGACAATTGTTGCGGACCTTGAATGAAATTAAAAGTCTCTGAATTTAGGGTAGTTATTGCAGATCCGTCCAGATTTAGGGGATTGATAAGGTCCGGTGATCCTGCAGAGTGCGTGGGGATTGATACACTCAGAAATGATGTTATCGGCCGTCGCCGCAAGGTTCAGGCCTAGACTCACTGATCTCAGCAGCGCAGATGCTTCTTGCTTGCTTGCACAGGAACAAGAGAGCGAGAACATGGCCGCCGCTCCCTTATATGGGCCGGGGGCAGGGCTTATCTGATTGGTCCGAACATCCGTCACTCACTGTTACACAGTGTGATGGGATTGACTACGTCATAGGGACCTCCAAAGGTCCTCAAGCAGAAATACCATAGAGTTCTCCTGACCACGCGACCCGCAGGTCCCACCACGCCACAGCCAGGTAATTAACTATTTATTTACATTTATACAATCCTATACATTCAAATCCTAAGTGGTTACTGGACAATTACCAACTGGATGAGAGGTGACTAGGGGTGAACCAGACAATTGAAACCCCGACATCCTAGGGACTCTGGCTATGGGGACCCACAATAAAAGTACCGGATAGGATATGGTACCGGGATACCACAAACCCCCTTACTTAAGATAAGTCGACCTCGACGTCTGTCCCCTAAGACAGAGGGACTAGGACAAGGACAGGATGAACTATACATTCCCTATACATCCTAAGTAAACAGTGAACACATTTACATTCTTTTGATACTCTTACTAGTAATCTAGGGTACTATGTGTGCAGGTACTAAATGTGAGTCCTGGTATCTTATGGGTAGTTTGCCCTGTGTAGTCCTTTGAGACCACCGCAACACCACCTCCGAGTCCTCAGGAGTTCCTTCACTTGAGGATTCTTCAAGAACTTCAGTCCCCGAGGGACCAGCTGGAGGGCTGGAAAGCAACATCTTCGGTTGAACTGAGGGGTTCTTTTAAGACAAGGGGAGTAGTGGCATCACTATCTGGAGCAGTCACTGGAGCAGGACTAATGTTGGGTGTAGCAACCAATGGTGGTTGACAGGGAGCAACAACTACTGGCAACTGACTGGGTGGTGCAACCAGTGGAGGCTGGCTGGACGGAGCTGGGAACGGTATACACCAATACATGGTAGGCTGCTGAGATGGTAACAAAGGAAGGTCCATAGTGGGATGAATTCCTTCCCCCGGCACATATTCTCTCATTGGCCTTGGTGGAGGTGGAGTACAAGTATCAGGAGGAGTAGGAGGAGATGGGCCAAGCACATCTTTCAGGCACACTTTTATCCTATTCCGGTGAACCACCTGTGGCTCGAACCCGTCTTTTTGTATCTCGTACACGTCCGTTTCAGGATAAGGAACCGCAGTAATGGTGTATGGCTCCGTTTCCCACAGGGAGTCCAATTTATGGGTCCTAGGAAATTTTCTGAGCCACACTTTATCTCCAAGCTGCAAGGGCTGAGCCGACGCATATCGATTATAATCTTTCTGCTGGTGTTCATGAACTTCACCCATTTTCTTCTCAACAATGTCCTTGGATTCCTCAATTCTTCGTTGATGCTCTGACACCCAACCTTGGGAGGCCTGAGGAGAATTGTTGAAAGGTGCCTGTAGCCTGAAGGTTCGATCCTTTGGCAGTTGGCCGTGTCGGCCCATCATCAGGAAAAAGGGCGTATACCCCGTAGAGCAGTGGACAGTGTTGTTGTAAATTTCCAGGAGTTCAGGCAACAGCTGAGGCCACTCTTCGTGCTTTGAAACAGAGGCAGCTCTGAGCATCTGGATGAACACTTGATTGATCCTCTCGCAGAGCCTATTCCCTAGGGGATGGTAGGCCGTTGTCCGGAGTTTCTTGCAATCATGCAACCGGCAAAGTTCCTGGAACAACTGGGCTTCAAAGGCGGTTCCCCGATCCGTGAGGACCAATTCGGGACACCCCAAAGGTTGGATCCAATGTCGATAGAAGAGCTGAAAAGCAGTCTTGGCGGTAAGGTCCTTGACAGGGACCACGACCACCCACTTGGAATAATGATCCACCATAGTTAGAACGTGACAATAGCCAGATCGAGTGGGGGCCAGCTTCACATGATCCAAAGCAACAATTTGATTCGGCCTTTCTGTACAGATGGGATGCAAAGGGGCTCTTGCATCCCTTCGGGGGTTCTTTATCACGTTGCACACGGAGCACTCGGCACACCATTTCTCGATGTCTCCCCCCATCCCAATCCAGTAAAATCTCCTTCTGACTGTGATCTCTGTCTTATGGACCCCGAAGTGTCAGGTTTGATCATGATAGGCATTCAGGACCATGGCTGCATCTCTTCTGGGAACCACAATCTGGTGTATGCGGTCTCCGGAAACTGGGTCCAGGGAATTTCGGTAAACCAGACCCTTGTGCAAGAACAGACGATTCCTCTGCCGCCACAACTGCTTCAATTCGAAGTCCCCGTGGGCCTTGCGCACCCAAGTGGGCACTTTCTTGTGGAGGCAATAGTCTAAGATAACCCGGCTTTCATCCTGAAATGTCTTCCAGGTGGATAGATCTTCAGGGTCTTTGGGAGACTAAGGTCCGTTACCCGCCTGGGCAGTTAGAGCACTCTGGCTCACGAACCTTCGGTAGAAGGGAGGCATTTCCGCATCTTCCCACACATCTTCAGAAGGAGGTGCTTCTCCCGGGGCCATGCGAGAAAGTACATCCGCATTAACATTGGATTTTCCGCTACGATACTTAATGTTGAAATCATAACTGGCCAACCGAGAGACCCAACGCTGTTCAAGAGCTCCCAACTTAGCAGTGTTCAAATGGGCCAAGGGTTTGTTATCAGTGTAGACCGTAAAGGGGGTAGCAGCCAGATAGTCCTTAAACTTCTCAGTAATGGCCCAGACGAGGGCCAGGAGCTCCAGCTTGAAGGAGCTATAGTTGGCATCATTCTTCTCAGCACCTCGAAGATGCCGACTGGCATAGGCAATCACCCTCTCTTTGCCATCTTGCACTTGAGATAAGACCGCCCCCAGACCTTCAAAGCTAGCATCTGTGTATAAACGGAACGGCAGGCTGTAGTCAGGATACGCCAAAATGGGGGGTTCCGTGAGGAGGTACTTCAGGGCTCGAAAGGCATCTTCTTGTTCTTCGGCCCAATGTATGGGAAGCCTCCCATTATAATTATCCCGGGCAGTCCCTCTCAGTAATTCGGTCAAGGGTCCAGCAATTTGAGCAAAATGGGGGATGAAGCGCCGGTAATATCCAGCAAACCCCAGGAAACTTCGGACGTCTCGCACCGTCCTAGGTGTAGGCCACTCTTTCACAGCACTCACTTTGTCTGGATCAGGCTGGACTCCTTGAGCACTGACGACATGTCCCAGATAGTGCACTTGTGGCTTTAGCAAGTCACATTTGGAAGGTTTAACTTTGAGTCCATGTTGGATAAGGACTTGGAAAACTTCTTTCAGGTGATCCAGGTGTTCCTGATATGTCCGAGAATAGACAATGACGTCATCTAAATACAGCAGAACTCTCTGGAAGTTAAGATGCCCCAAGCATCGCTCCATTAGGCGTTGGAAAGTAGCTGGTGCATTGCACAGTCCAAAGGGCATACTCTTGAACTCGAAGAGACCCATTGGGGTCACAAATGCGGTCTTCTCTCTATCCTCTTCTGCCATTGGCACTTGCCAGTAGCCGCTCGTCAGATCCAGCGTAGAAAAGTAGGCGGCCGACCCCAACGCAGTCAAGGATTCTTCGATGCGAGGGAGAGGATAGGCATCCTTATGAGTTATGTTGTTCAACTTCCGGTGATCCATGCAAAAGCGGATAGTGCCATCTTTTTTTTTCACCAGGACCAAAGGTGCAGCCCAAGGACTCTGGCTTTCCTGGATGACATCGGCCTCTTTCATCTCCACGAGCATTTTCTTTATGGTCTGATACATCCCAGGAGCCACAGGGCGATGTCTCTCTTTAATGGGTGGATTATCTCCAGTGAGAATCCTATGTTTGATCATGGTGGTCCTGCCAAAGTCTGTGGGGAACTTGCTGAAAGCTTCTTGATATCTCTTAGCCACCTGGATGACTCCTTCCACCTGTTCCTTGGGGGTATCTTCGCCTCCTATCTGTAGTTGGCTCCACCAAGGTTCCACAGGATTCTGGTCAGGTCCTTGTTGAACCACTTGTGACTTCGAGACCACATCTCTGACATCTAAATGGTGTAGAGTAGCCACTGGGGTATACTTGGGTAGTTGGACCGCAACTTGAGAGAGGTTAATAAGTCTCACTGGAACCTTCCCATTATGTACGGTTACCAGGCTTCTAGTGGCTCGCACCAAGGGACAGTCTTCCAATAGAAAGGGTTCCAAGAGTGCTTGGTAATCTTGATTTTCCACCCCGGGTCGGGCATGGCACCAAATAACTTTTTCCGTCTGTGGCTGTAGACTAACGGCTCGGATATCTTGAATCCTTACTCGACAGATTTCTCCTTGATGATTTACAAACTTCTGTTCTGCTTGGAGGATTTTGAGGTGGTGTTGGGCAGCTTGCCGGCCTGGGGGTGACAGGTGAGGGAGAGATGCATGCAGTGCACAGCCAATATCATCAAAACAGTGCCTCATAATATTCATGCCTAAAATGAAATCAGCTGCCCCCTCATCCCTAACATTGGTGACAATCACACCCTGCCTTCGCAACACGTTTTCCCACCTGCACCGTGGGCTCCCAGTAACCATGCCTGGGTACTAGTTTCCCGTTCCCTGCGATGACTCTAAACTCCGCTTCCTGAGGGTCACACAACCTTTCTGGGCCCCAATACTTATAGAAAACCCCTTGCAGAATAGTGGATACCTGAGACCCCGTATCTATCAGAGCTTGTAACCGGATACCTTCAATCATCACCTGTACATAAGGAAAAGAAGCTACATACATAGACAGTCCCTTCTTGTCACTGGTTGATTCTGGACCTTCAGCCTCTACTCCTGGGGTGCGGTCCTCAACCCCAGGGGACGCCCGTTTAAAGCCCAGCATTGACTCTTCCAGTGTCCATTCTTGTTACAATAGCTACAGACGGGTCTCTGACTCCCAGGTGGTCTCACAGGAGGGGTACCAGGTGGACCAACAGGGCGAGGGTCAGCCTTCTTAGGCGTGGGGGTGTTGCAGATCTAGAAGGATTTGGCCGTACAGCCATTTCTTTAAAGGCCTTGGCTAACTGTTCAATGTCCTGTTTAATGTCTTGTAAGTCAGCTGTCCAAGGGCTAGAAGAAGGTGTTAGCGGGGCAGATTGAGAAGGGACAGGCGGCTGGGACGCGGGCCCCGGAGATTCGGTAGTGGGGACACTAGTTTCTTCTGTCTGAGGTCCCGACTCTGTTACTTCACCGTGAGTCTCTTTAAAGCTGGGAAAGCCATGTCGGGATTTTGCACGGCCAGCATCCTAAGTTGGGCCTTGTCCCATTTATTCAGTGTCCATTCAGTACTCGATTGCCCTGATCGGGCGTGATGCTGTCCAACTTCTGTACCGCCTCTAATGCGCTCTGCAAAGCTACTGCATATGCTCGAAGAGTCTCACCTGGCTTCTGGCGCCGTTCATAGAGTCCCTGCGCCCTGGGTCTTAAGGACCAGGGACATACTCATACGTCCCAGCGAATTTCGCATTCCCTATTCCCGTATTGAACCCCCAGAATGTCCCCCCACTCTGGGTGTTAGCGGGAAACTCGTTTGGGACCTTGTGCACCCATTGCTGGATAAGGGTTTCCACGTATACATGGATAACTTTTATACCAGCATCCCTCTGTTCAAATCCCTTTCTGCCAGATCCACGTCCGTTTGTGGGACCGTGCGTAAAAAACAGAGAGGCCTCCCTCTAAATTTGGTCAAGACGCCTATTGCCAAGGGTGAGTCCCGTGCCCTGACCCATGATAACCTGTTGTTGGTGAAGTATAAGGATAAGAGGGATGTCTTTATACTCACCACTATTCACGGGAATGGCAGCACCCCTGTCCCTGTGTGAGGTACCGTGGGACCAGTCCTCAAACCCGATTGTATTCTGGACTACAATCGGTATATGGGGGGAGTTGATCTCTCAGATCAGGTCCTCAAGCCATACAACGCCATGCGGAAAACACGGGCATGGTACAGAAAAGTTGCGGTCTACATGGTACAGGTTGCCATGTACGACGCTTTTGTACTATCCCAGTACGCTGGCAACACAGGGACATTCCTCCAGTACCAAGAAGAAGTCCTAAGTCCTGATCTTTGGTGACCGGGAAAGATCAGGCCCAAGGGTCTGGAGTTATAGGCGCCAGGATCGTCCCCGGCCAGCACTTTCCAGGTGTGATCCCCCCCACTGGAAAGAAGGGACGAACCCAGAAAAAATGCAGAGTGTGTTTCAGGAAGGGGATGCACAAGGACACCACATATCAATGCGACACTTGCCCAGATAATCCGGGCCTCTGCATAGGTTGCTTCATTGATAATACCAGCAGCGGAGCAGGAGCAACGCCACCTGGTGGGGTGGCGTCGCTCCTGCTCTGCTGCTGGTATTATCAATTACCCCTTACGAGTGGTATGCATGTCTGTATTTTTAGCTATGTGCACTTTATAGAGGTCTTTTCCCGACCCTTTAATGTATGCACTTTATTCTAATGCACCATGCACCTTTATTGAATTATATTGTCTATGCACATGAGCAGGTAGTGTCGCCCCTTTTTGTCTAATCTCCCTCAGTTGGTTTGTCTTTCCCCCATTCCTATGTTTTTATGTAACCAATAAAAGTAATCATGTTTTAATTCTATTTAAATGACTCCGTTCTCTTGGTGTTTTGTTTAACAATTTTTGGAGGCCATATATGAAGCCCTTTGTACCGGGGATAGAAATATAGTTTTTTTAGACATAGTATATGTCTCATTGATGCACTTATACCCTGATACTATGTTGCTATTTTATTTTTTGTAATCGATAAATGTACTGAGCAGACTGGGTCATATACTGAAGGGTCATAAGGGATCAAGAAGAGGTGTAGTCTAAGACAGGCAGGTGGTCAAAGCAGGTGGCACAGGATCAGGTCAGCATTCCAAGTTGGCAACAGGAGAGACAGTACAGTACAGAAGGGTCAGGCAGAATCGTAGTCCAACAAACAGTCTTGGGCCAGGATACACAGGGTAGCAGGATGAGAATAGCACAACTCTTCAATGGGCATTTGGAACCAAGAACAATCCCTATATAGAAGATAACAGGTGTAGATAGATGGGGAAGATATTTAAATGTGCACACTGGCCTTTTTGGATCCCAGAAAGAGCACCTAGGGAGCTCCTAAAGGCCATTCCAAAAAGTTCTGGAGCATGGCAGCCTGCAGAAAGTGGGGCACAGGACAAAGACTGAGAATGTGCTGGTGGGATCCTGCCCAAAACAGAAGTTGAAGCAGGGAAGAAGGCAACATGGAACAAACACTGGTGATGGTAAGAAATTAGATGCTGGTAGTAGGCACCCGCCAGCATTACACTACTGTATAGACCAGTATAGAGTACCAGACCAGGCTCTTCCCCTATTTTTCCTTAAAACTGTGATTTTTTTTTGTATATTCCAGCTATCATAGATTACTATTTATCAATTGTCACAGCAGTTTGGATTGGTGATCAATGAATGTCCCCCATTATGTGCTGATTTTTTGTCATCTTCAAGACACTGACACTGATGTAGCTTGTCCTTGTAATGGATCCTTATATAATCATTAGAAGTAGAGCTCACATTCTAGTAGCAGTGTCAGTCTATGCTGGCTCCATTATGAGTTGGATTAAAGCCATGAAGATGCGTCAGAAGATGGATTAAGTGGAAGACATCAAGTCAGGGGAAAGCAGTATACAGTTGATAATGAGACCGGTGATGAAGTCGAGGACATGGAGGTTGGGTGAAAGGTGTTTCCTGAATGACATTGAGATGGTTGATGAAGAGGTCGGACAAAGGCAGTTTCCATATGACATTGAGATGGATAATATTAAGGAGGATCAGAATTTCAGCTATGACAATGAGACCTCATCATGGCAGCAATTGGATTTAAAAGTTGAGTGGATAAGAGGGACAGCATCATTACCATCACTTTGCTATACCTCCTTACAAGGTACAGGGTTTTTTAATACTATATACCATTCATTTATTGTCACATCCTGGAATTAATGTTACATTATTGGACATCATTTTCTAGATCATTGATAACATCTACCTAAATTATTTTACAATGTAATTGGAGTTTTCCAATGACATCTATCACATCTGAAATGTTCATGAAGACTGTCAGGTAACAGAAACCTCAGTATAGGAGGAGATGATAAGTAGCTGACACATCTGATAGCTACCCTATAAAGGTCATAGAAGGCACTCTATCAACCACGCTTTCAACTGGGTTCTTATCTCAGAAAATAGCAGAATATTTCAAGAGATTCTGGGGGAGATTTATCAAAACTTGTGCAGAGGAAAAGTTGACCAGTTGCTCATAGCAACCAATAGGATTGCTTCTTTCATTTTTAAAAAGTCCTGCTACAAAATGAAAGAAGCGATCTGATTGGTTGCAATAAGCAACTGGTCAACTTTTCCTCTGGACAGCGTTTGATAAATCTCCCCCATTGAGTGCAGGGAGGTGGTCACTGCTTTGCTATACAGTAGATAGACAGGTGTCAATCAGTGTTAAGTGGGTGGTGCTGTTCACAGTGCCTTTAATATTATATTAAGTGATTTACTTTGTTATTCATCATGGGGCAGAGTAACCAAAACAATCTAATACTTACATGGAGATGTATCATTTGCACCATATTTTACTCCACTTTTCTACCATGCCATTTTTCCCTTATGCCTATGTTAAATGTACCACATGCATCATAAAGTTGCATGATTTATGACACATTTGCGGCATTTTCTAAAGCATTGTTGATGATTTTTGACTCAAAACAGATAACAACCAATCACAGCTGAGCTTTCACATCTCTAATTCCTCTGATAAAATAAAAGATAGCTGGGTTTCATCACTTTCTGTCTAAGGCAAAAATGAGACACATTTTTGTCTTAGACAGATTGATAATTCTAGGGCCAATCTAGGGCTCTTCTTCCCCTCCATGACAACTCGGGCCTTTCTGTTCGGTACCATTTTCACCAAGGCCGAAATTTATCAATCTGTCTGAGAGAAATACAAATATTTTCCCATAGCGACCAATCAGAGCTCAGCTTTTATTGTCCTAGAGCTTATAAACATATAAAAGCTGAGCTGTGATTGGTTGTTGTGGGCAAATCAGTTTTTTTCTCTCAGACAGATTAATAAATCTGGGCCAGGCTGTTTCTACCTTTAAGAACCCACCCAGGTGCAAAGTGGGATGTCTTTACCCCTTTTAGTCCCTTAGGATGCAGCAAAATCACTATTAATACTGGCAAAAGGGACATTGAAGTGAAAATTGAGGATTTTCCTAGTAGAGTGACGGAAAATATTGATTTTATTAAGACAGGAGGCGAATATCAGAATGCATTATCCTTCTTTATTTTGCCCATTAGCAGAAAGAATGACAGTGTTAAACATAAAAAGAAAACACAGGTGTCCAAGCACCTAGTAACCATAGCAACTCCCTCCTCCATCCCACCAATCCAAGCATAGACTGCCCTATAAAACCAAGCTGCAGCCCCTCCTCCTCCTCTTTCTTTATGCCGTGATTAAGTCCAGCATCGAAACTGCAGAACTCGCGCGACGGCGTCCACACGGAGGATCTTGAACCAATAACGCAGAACGTCAATCTTCAAACAGGAACGATCAACCGGATAGGTCACGCAGCTGACCCCAACAAAGAACCGTGGCAAGGCAGAACCATTCTTCAATATCCTGAAAACAACAAAGGTTATAAATAATAACGGGTAGGGGAAACGGGTGGGATGATATTCGCCTCCTGTCTTAATAAAATCAATATTTTCCGTCACTCTACTAGGAAAATCCTCAATTTTATTGCAGACAGGAGGCTCATATCAGAATGCATGTTCAAAGCACAGTACATAGAGAAGCATCATAAATCCATCACAATACAGACATAGACACATGTACAGTAGGTTTAAAATAGAACGTACGGAATGTATCCTCGGACGACCAGTCGGCCGCCCTCAAGAGTTCCGAAAGTGAGCCACCCGTCTGAAAGACTTTGGTCGACATCGCACTCCTAGTGGAGTGAGCCGTGAATAGTGACACATCAATACCCGCTAAGGACATTGTCAATTTCACCCACCGAGCCAATGTCGGGGAGGAAACCGGTAAATATGGCGGACAATAGGAGATGAGGAGCTGCGCCGAACCCGTCGGACGACGCGTAGCTGTCTTCAACTCATAAGATCGAAGACATCGCACGACACACAATTTCGGGCGCGTCGGAAAAAATGGGAAGAAAACCGAACGTAGATCGGTTTTGGTCCTACGACAAATGGAAAAACGAACCCCGTCGGGAACAAATTGTTTCCTGGAAATATCCAGGGCCCGTACGTCTGACACACGCTTGATGGAGACCAGGCATAACAACATTGTCAATTTAAACGACAGGAGTTTAAGAGACAAGTCGTCATTGTCTTCCCATGTCTCAAACATGCGTAATACACTGCTAACATCCCACGTGGTGAGATATCGCGAAGAAGGCGGTCTCTTAAACCGCATCCCCCTCATAAGACGGCAGACAATAGGGTGTTGTCCAACCAACAAGCCATCCACCAACCCATGGGAGGCGGAAATAGCCGAGCGATAAACGTTAATCGTGCGATAAGCTTTCCCCGCCTCAAAAGACTCCGAGAGGTAATTAATGACCTCCGCTACAGGGGCACGTACGGGATCCAAATCCCGTCGTGAGCACCAACGAAGCCAAAGTCCCCAGGCTGATCGATAAGCCGATCTGGTACCTGGAGCCCAAGCGTCATTGATGAGGTCAGAAGCCGATTGCGAAATGCGGCCCCCAAGCGAAGGTGTCCCGAAATCAACCATGCCAATAGCGGCAGCTGATCGTCCGATGTCAAGGGATGAAGATTCCCTGAGGGGTCTCGAAGCAACGTGAGTAGAGGCGGACACAACCTCGGCACATCTATGGCCATCCCCAGGACCTGGGGAAACCATGACTGAGTCGGCCACCAGGGGGTGATCAACACCAGCGTCGCTTTTTGGGACACCGTCTGCCATAATACTCTGGGGATCATGGCAAATGGCGGGAAGGCGTACAGAGTGCTCTGTGGCCACACTTGAAGAAACGCGTCCGTCGCCATGGCGTCCGGATCCGGTCGCCAACTGAAAAATCGTGGCAGCTGTCGATTGAGACGAGATGCGAATAAGTCGATACTCAATGGTCCCCACAGGGCATGGATCGCCCGGAACACCGTTGGTTCCAACATCCAATCGCTGGAGTCCGTGAGGTACCTGGAATTCCAGTCCGCAATGGCGTTGGAAATTCCAGGAAGATACTCCGCGGTCAACAATATATTCCGCTGAAGGCAGAATTGCCAAAGGACCGTCGCGAGATCTGCGAGGATCTTGGATTTCGTGCCTCCCAGGCGGTTGATGTATTGAACGGCTGCTACATTGTCCATGCGCAGCAGGATACAACAATCCGACCTGTGGAAAGCGAAACTCCTCAGGGCAAAGGTGCCCGCGAGAAGTTCCAGGCAATTGATGTGCAAACCCATTTCTGATGGTGACCACTTGCCTCCGGACGTCGATGCCCCGCAGCGGGCACCCCAACCCCGCAGGCTGGCGTCTGATTCTATCACTAAGTCCGGTTTGGAATTGAAAATTGTCTTCCCATTCCAAACCTGGGCATGACGTAGCCACCACAGGAGTTCTCCCTTGGCTTCTGCGGATAGTGGCACTTCGGTTGAGTAGGGTAAACCCTCCCTCAAGTGCCGAATCTTCAGTCTCTGCAGCGCCCTGTAGTGTAAGGGGGCAGGGAAGATCGCCTGGATGGAGGCTGTCAGCAGACCGACCACCCGAGCGAGCGCCCGCAATGAGACCACCTCCGCACGGAGAAGCTTCCGGATCTCCTTGCGGATCGTAGTCAGTTTCCTCGTGGGCAGACTCAGGGTGGCCAAGTGGGTATCCACCTCGAACCCCAGGAACTCCGTCCGTCGAGACGGCGTGAGTACCGACTTCTCTTCGTTGAGCAGAAAGCCCAACTCCGAGAGCAGAGTGGCCGTCCATTGGACATGCTGCACGGCCAACGCGTACGTGGACGCCATGATCAGAATATCGTCGAGATAGACGATCAGGCGTACCCCCCGGCTCCTGAGCAAAGCCATGACCGGTCTCAGCAGTTTGGTGAAGCACCATGGTGCTGAAGAAAGGCCGAACGGGAGGCATGCAAATTCCCATTTGCGACCTTCCCAACAGAACTGAAGATATGGACGGGAAGAAAGGTGTATCGGCACGGTCAGATACGCGTCTTTCAGATCTATCTTCGCCAACCAGTCTCCTGGTAGCAAAAGATCTCTGAGAAGATGTATCCCCTCCATCTTGAAGTGGCGATACAAAACGTACTCGTTTAAATGTTTCAAGTTTATGACCGGGCGGTGACCTCCGTCCTACTTTTTGACCAAGAAAATATTGCTCACATAACCCGGAGCGTCCCAAGACACCTCCTGAATGGCGTGCTTCAACTGCAGATCCATCAATTCTGAGCGGATCAGGGCCTTGTCGGCGTCCGCGAAGTGTATCGCTGGCGGCCAACAAGTCTGTATCGGAGGATAGAGAAATTCTATTTGATAGCCGGTTACGGTTTGCAAGACCCACGGGTCGGATGTGATCCGGGACCAGGTCCGGGAAAAATACCCCAGCCTGCCCCCCACAGGAACCCATGTTAATGACAGAATAGGCAGTCTCACCTGTGCCCCTGGATCTTGGGTATCCGCGGCTGGCACCCCTCGCTCTCCACGGACGTCCTCTAGGCGGAAAGAATGGAGTTGAGGGCTGTGGTGGCTGGGGAACTGGTGTGTAATATTGTCTGTCAGGCATGTAGTGGCCCCTGTTATAGGGTCTATAGTTGGTGGCACGGCCGGAAGGGCGACCCCTACCCCTTCCAGCCCTGGGGAAAACCTTGTTAGCGCCCACCTTTTTTAAAGAGGATTGGGCTTTGTCAAGGCCCGAGAAAAGGCCAACATACTTATTTATATTTTTAAGAAAGGCCTCCCCGAATAGTAAACCGTCCGCTGGCGGACCAGGTTCGTCGGTAGCCAGGTGAGTAAGTTGGGGATCCAGCCGCATAAGGATGGATCTCCGGCGTTCCGTAGACGCCGCAGTGTTTGCATTGCCGAGCAAGCAAACTGCTCGTAATGCCCAGCCCCGTAAAATGTCAGCATCAATTACTTCACCTGAAGCGACAGCATGTTCGGCCAATTGTAAAATCTTAGTCATAGGCCCAAGGACATCCAACAATTTGTCCTGAACAGTTTTGAAAGATTTGTCAATACCCTTTTTTGGGTTTTTACCGGTCTTAACCAGATAGCGCACCAGAATGGGGTCCAACTCTGGCGTCATGGCGACATTATTGGGCAGTGACGGTCGTGGACACTCCGCCCTCAGTTTATTGCGGTTGCGACCATCTAAAGATTTGCGCAGCCAAGCCGAAACATAATCAGCCACCTGTGACATGGGCGACCACTCCCCCGAACGGGGGTGTTTGATATTCTCCGGGCTGAAGAATGGAATTCCCATGGAATCCAAGATCGCCCCGGGGGCGTTTGTGTCAGCGGAGCCATGTGGAGGAGAACGACTCGCGTTCCCTTCCAGATCCTCGTCCTCCAACTCATACAAATCATCATCCCCAGAGTCTGAGGTGCCATCTGAATCTTCAACAAAAGAGTCGGGTTTATTACGCCTGGAGGACCGAGAGGTTCCACCGGGCATGTCATCCCCATCCGTGGGGTTCTGAGCACTCACATTGGTATCCTCAGGAGGCACTGAGGTCTTAGTTAGTTTAGAACCACCTCCAATAGTAGGTGTATTGGTAAGGTGGGTATCTAAGTCGGAGCAATAGCGTCTCTTCCGGTCCGACTTGCCGGGTCTTAGTAGGCTGGAAGCCTGGGATTGTATGTGGGAGGCGACCAAGGGGGTATCTGAAGAGGCCGGCCCTTCCCGGTGTTGCCGTGACAACGCCATGGAAACAGACTTTGATATGCTGTCATTGACAGATGACATGGCGGAGGCTAGGGCGGATTGGACCGATGTAGACACCATCTGTTGCAATAATTCAGAAGGGGCTAGGATATGGTCCTGAGATGAATGAGTCAGCCCACCATTAGGTGGAGATAGCTGATCATCAGACATGATGTAGTTAAAATATGTATGAATGTACAATATAAGTGTGCAGTCCCAGCTGTAAGGAGAGAACAGACAGAGGGACTAGCATTAACTGCAGTGAATAAATAACATGTAAATATACAAGAGTATACAATAAGAGAGAGAGAGAAAAATGTTCGCAATAAGGCGCAGCGAAAAAATCCCACTCAGTTGCGAACTGGGTAAGGCGATAATAATGCGCCAGCGCCGAAAGATGAACGGAGGGGCCGCGGGGAATCCCTGAGTCGGCGACCGACGAAACGGCCGGGCCGCGCAACCAAGGGACTCGCCGGGGCACCACACAGAAGGCCCCGCACGTAGGCGAGGTAACAGTCCAAAACGTTCGCGAAGCGAACGTGCGGACACGCCCCCCTGCGGCGCGCAAAGCGCTCAGGAGATCTCAGACTGAAAGCCGGAGAAGAAGGGGGGCGGAGTCAGGAAAAATGGCGGAGCGCCAAAGGGGAGAAAAAATAAGTGAGACAGAACAACGGTACAGGTCCCTGGGTCTGAAATACCGACCCAGAGGACAAAAGGGGGAAACGGATATAGATATATAGATGTATATAGATAGAAAAACACGGAGAGAGGGGGGAAGGAGAGAGATAAAGATAGAGAGAGAGAGGGAGAGGGACCCTCGCTCCCTCAGAAGCTGGCCACAGAGGGCAGAAGTCCCCCAACCCTGGAAGTACAGGGTCAAGGGAGAAATCACAATGTGGGTGACAGGAATGAGAATTATTAATGCACTTATCTGTTAGATACTGATGCTGCTAACGAGCAGAAAGAAAGAGGAGGAGGAGGGGCTGCAGCTTGGTTTTATAGGGCAGTCTATGCTTGGATTGGTGGGATGGAGGAGGGAGTTGCTATGGTTACTAGGTGCTTGGACACCTGTGTTTTCTTTTTCTTTTTATGTTTAACACTGTCATTCTTTCTGCTAATGGGCAAAATAAAGAAGGATAATGCATTCTGATATGAGCCTCCTGTCTGCAATAAAATTCACAACATTGTTAACCTTGCTCTTGATGTAGGGATTATTGACAAACAACTACATGATTACCGTACTTAATTGTGACTCATCCCACTGTGCCTACTATGTATTTTCTTCCCAAAATACATAAGTCTCTCGTAAACCCTTCTGGTAGGCCAATTGTCTCCCGGAGGGAGTCAATCACAAGCCATTTGTCAATCTTTTTTGACCAGCTACTATGCCAATATGCCATGGGAGCCAAATCATTTTTACGTGATACCGCTGATTTCATCAAGAAACTCAATGGAGTGACTACATCCGGCACGGTTCTTTTGGCATCACTGGATGTAGTAAGCTTATACACTTCCATTCCCCACGATCAGGGCATATCTGCAATAAAAAATGTCATTCATGGTGATTTTTTATTTACAGTTATCTGTTACAGCAATGGGGACCAATGTGGCCCCCACTTACGTAAATATTTTTGTGGCCTCCCTCGAGGAACAGTATGTCTATGTATCACACCACTTCAGCCATGTGCTGGGGTGCTGGCAGTACATAGACAACGTGTTCCTTGTGTGGGATGAGAGTGAGACAGAATTACATAATTTCCATCAGTTCCTCAACCAGATTTGCCCCAAAATCCAATTTACTCTCACTTGGTCACATGATTTCGTACAGTTTCTGAATACTGAGGTATCTGTCAGATATGGTAATTTCATCACTAATCTGTAAGTAAAGCCAACGGATTGTAATTCTACCCTACATTACACAAGCCGCCACCCGCGATCTATGATACAGTCTTTGCTCTTGAGACAAATGACTCAGGCAGGACTCATCATAAGTGACACCAATGAAGTTGAACCTGCCCTCGAAAAAATGGGCACCAATTTCATTCATCGGGGCTATCCTAGGCCTCTAGTTTCAGAATGCATGACAAAAGCCCATCAATTTAATCGGGCAACATTGATCGAAAACTGTGGTTAGAAACGCACTCAAAATAAGGCATCGAATCAGATTGCCTTTGTGTCACAGTTTAACGATTAATCAAGTGCAATAGCGAGGGTTATCAATAAACAGTGGGCAACCCTCAGACTCAACAACCTAACTATATCAGAGTTTCAATGTAATCCTATCATGTCCTACAACAGATCCACCAATTTGAAGGACAGATTGGTACGCTCAGATGTTTCCAGCAGAGGTACCTATCTGTCCAAGCTTGAGGCTCATATCCATGCCTGAATTGCATATATTGCTCTAAGATGGTTAAGGGACCTTCATTCATTCACCCTCAAACTAAGGAAGAGTATAAACTGAAATATCACTTGAATTGTAATTCCAGTTTTGTGGTTTACGTCCTGATGTGTCCGTGCCAGTATATCTATGTTGGTGAGACGACTGGGGAGTTCAAAGTCCGTCTCAACCAACATAGATATACTATCAGGAAACGGAAACTGGACCTCCCAGTCTCCAAGCATTTTGCTGAAGCACACCATTCAGAAAATGATTTGACCTTCATTCTAATTGACCATGTACCGATACCTAAAAGGGGTGGCGATCTTACAGCCATGTTGAAGCCACAAGAATTAAAATGGATTCATGAACTACGGTCTTTGAAACCTTATGGTCTAAACGTAGACTTTACCTTTCCGCATAATGTCTTACATTTATAAGATTCCTCATCATTTAGTGCTTTTAATCATCAGAATTTATGTCCTCTGTCAGTGTATGTTTTGACCTGAATTTCTGTACTTTAAATATACTCTTGTTTTTATCCCTTTCTTTCAGAGATGATACTGGAACCAGAATTTTGTTCTTATTTTTTTGTTTATTAGGCAGTTGGAAGCATCCCCCTGGTCTCCGTGCCTCATTATCATCAGTACCAGCACTGTACACAGCAGCACTGAATTGCACGCATCTTTTGCGAGTGAGTACAGTTAACCGTGGGGAGCAAATAACCCCCTCAAATATAGCTGTTGCCACTTCCGTGGCTGTCACTCAGGGCCCGGAGGTAGTCATCTATGAGTGCTGTCCTGTATTCATCAGTATGATGGATCCCTGCCGGAGTGTGATGGGTCTGTATAGCTCACTCAAATCTGACAGACAGTGCTTTGGTTCTCATGTACCTTTTTTCATATAAGTTTTTGTATTGCCAATAGTTTTGAATGGTGCTTGCCCAACTTTAAAATGACCGAAAATACTTGACTTCTCTCAACACGCATGTGCAAAGCACTACTATGGCGACAGGGGATGCTATCCGCTCCACTTCCTTTGATTTATGACACACTTCTGCTGTTTCTACAGCAACGCCACAGCGAGCGGCATGGTTTTCGCTTGTTTTGTTTATTTTGTTCCGGTTCCTTGTCTCCACCTCTGATTATGCTTTTAAAAAAACATTCACGTTCACGGTAATTATCACTTGTGGATTACTGTACTATTTTATATGATCACAACTGCTGCTATGATGTATTTGCACTGCAACATCTGTACGAAACTATTGATATGTTTACATTCATGATATGATGCTATATCTCTTGTATATGCACTTTTGCACTAATTGTTTGATCAGTTTGTGAAATATAATTGATTGTACCACATATATATATATATATATATATATATATATACCCCCTGAGTCATTGTTACACTATGCTTGAAAAAAGTTGCAATCGAAACGTTGTATCCGTTCACCTGATGGAATAAAGCTACTTATTGTTGTTCACCATATGGAGTGCTGCATGTGATCTTCCTTCTACTATTAATAATGGTGCATACTTGCAACAATTTCGTGCAAATTGGACAGCAAAATTCAGAGAAATTTCTTAACACTGTCTAGGGGCCCACTTCCCCGGAGAGCAAGTCCAAGACCCACTTTTTGTCCCTTCATTGTGGTATAGTGCTTCATGCAATAACTTACATGTCTACGTCAGCACCAGGCCCTTCACATTGTTCATTCTACCCAATGTCAGAACTCGTGGGGTTAAAATATTCTGACAGCTCTCTCTGTTTTGTTTTGGGTTACGCCCAGCTGCCTGGACTGGTCAGCTGACCTTGATGAGAGCACCTGGTCTGGGCCTATTTAAGCTGGCAGTCTGCTCTCATTCCTCGCCTGCAAAAAAGCTCTTACTCCTAGCTAGCGTTTGTATTGTATCTTGAATTTCTGGCATATTTGACCCATTGGCTTCGCTCTCTGACTCTTTTCCTGTTTCTGCGATTTGGCATTTCTGTTATCTCTTGGTACTGACTCTGCATGTGGACTGTGACTTATTGTGTGTGTATGTTTAGTTATTATTTCTGTTAGTGTGTTTGTTTCCATACAGTATCCCGACCTCTGGATTATAGTTTATTTTGTTGACGTTTGACTCCCTGCACTTATTCAGGCAGGAACTGTCACCGTGGTTGTGGACCCTTCGTCTAGGGCGAGTACGCAAGTAGGCAGGGCAAATGAGAGCGGGTGAGTTTAGAGCTTCATTCTTCCCTGCCCATACCTGACATTTTCGCAGGCCCAAATACTTGCATTTGCTAAGATGGAAGCAATGACGGCTCTAGTAGAGCAAATGTAGGGTTTAACACATTTAGTTCAGTATCTTGTCAAAAGGGTTCAAGCTCAGAAAACAGCTAATGTTCAGGCAGTGGTCAGTCCTCAGGCTGTTTTGAGTGAACCGAAAATAAATCTTCCTGACCGCTTTTCTAGTGACCGAAAGAAATTTGTGGTGTTCAGGGAGAGTTGTAAGCTATATTTCCACCTAAGACCCCAGTCAGCTAGCACAGAAGTTCAGAAAGTAGGAATTGTCATGATGTCATGTCTGTCATGTCTGCTGCAAGGGGATCCCCAGGAATGGGTATTCTCTTTACCTCCCTTTGCTCCTAAATTAAGTTCTGTGAATGTTTTATTTTATGTTATGGGTCTTTATGATGCACCTGACTGTGCAGCCTTTGTGGAGTCTCAGCTAGTTAATCGTAAACAGGGGCGAAGAACGGCTGAGGAGTATTATGCAGATTTTTGAAAATGGTGTACTGTATCTGGTTGGATCCAGCCCTTAGGTGTCAGTTCAGACTAGGGTTGCCTGATCCTATAAAGGATGTCCTTCTAAGCTATCCATCACCTGACTCCTTAGAACAGACCACAACTTTAGCGGTATGACTTGACAGACGTTTAAGAGAGAGAAGATGTGAATGGTCCGTTTCTTCTGTTTCTCACTCTCCTTCCTCCATGTTGTCTTCTTTACCTGTCTCTCATGTCTCTTCTTAGGAACCCATGCAGATAGGGAAATTGTCATCCCACAAGAGAAAATCTATCCGGAAGAAAAACAACTCATGTTTCTTTTGTGGAGAGATGGGACATCGGATACAGAATTTCCCTAAATGCTAGCAGTCGGGAAACGCCAGCACCAACGACTTCTTGAAAAAACTATATCTGGTAAAGCGTTGTTTGGTTCAGGTTCTGCTGCTAATTTTGACGTTTGACTCCCTGCACTTATTCAGGCAGGGACTATCACCATGGTTGTGGACCCGTCACCTAGGGCTGGTACGCAAGTAGGCAGGGCAAGTGGGAGCAGGTGAGTTTAGGGCTTCACTCTTTCCTGCCCATACCTGACACCCAGCTACTCTGACAGTTAAAGGGGTATTCCAGGATTTTTTTTTTTATTTGACTATGCTACAGGGGCTGTAAAGTTAGTGTAGTTCATAATACAGTGTCTTTACCTGTGTGTGATGGTTTTCTCACAATTCTTATGTGATTTTAACCCAATATTTATTTTGAACAGCATACAAAATGACTGCTGTCTCGGATTTTCCCCAGCTTGTAATGCGGTCGAGACCTGACTCACTAGTCAGCTGATGGCAGGGAGCCTGTCTGCTTTAATGGGTGGAGAGAGCAATCTGCAAGTAATGCAACAGCTGGAGGCACTCTGATTGAAAACCACAGGTTGGCAGCTCATTTATATTTCAATGGGTGGGGTAGCTGATGTGTGGGAAGGAGGAAAATGGTATCATGGGATTTGTAGGCAAACAAGAAAACTGAAAACAGGAAATACAAGTTCAGAGAAAGCTAGCCATAGTGTTCTGGTAATCTCACAGCATAGCCATTTAGCCCAAGACAAGCGTAGATCCTTCCTAAGCATGTCCATTACTGTCTTCCAGGTATGTACTAAAATCACCTTATGCTGGATAACCCCTTTAAGTGACACCATAGTACAAAGAAGGCCACCAGTAGACTTCACAATGGGCTACAAGATGCACTACAGCTTCTGTATAAGGCAGTAACTAATAAATGAGAATTATTCTAAGCGCTCACTTCATTTCGTGACAAGCTCCATTTCATGAGGGCTCCAATACTGTTCTTGAGTTCAGCCAGTCTTCTAGCAATTTTACTCCTGAATGCATCTAACAAGTGATTCTGAAAGCTTCCTATATAATTGGTAGGTAGCAGATGCAGCTTTGCTCATTGGGAGGTTACTGAGTAAATTGAGAACACACATCCGTCATTATATACAGTAAATTTCATGCATGTATAGAGAAGGTAGCATGCTCCTGTGCACCGGGGCTATGTGCTGATCTCATTATGCATACGTCAGACATTACCTTGTTTCTGAGCCTTTTGTGATATGTAATAGGGGAGAGTAATTTCCCTTACTGATAATGAAGGCCATAGCACATGTATAATACTACACTTGACCTTTTATAATAAGCGCTACTTAGATACAAAAGACATTAACTGTATTTCTGTAAATTATATTTTGCCCAAACAAATTCTATATATTAGGTTCTGTTCACACTTTGATTTCAAGAAAACTCACACCATGTCACTATATATATATATATATATATATATATATATATACACACTCAGAAGCACTGTTGAGCTCAGCAATGCATCTCTGAGGCACATGAAGCAATCTTTCTCTTATTTACCAATAGCCAACAGGTTACATCACAGCTTATGTAAGGCTAACTCTTCTTAGTTCTCTGTGGTAATAGCCGGTAATGTTCCATTTTTATCAGTTTCACCATTAGGGGAGTGTCTGCCACACAGCTGCCAAGTCAGTAGGGGGCAGTAAAAAAAATATGTGTGTATACATACCAAATATGTCTGCAGCCTTAATAAATGTCCGTTCATGGTCTCTGCTCTTAAAGTCTCAAAGCTCTTAAAGGGGTTATCCACCATAAGGTAATTTTAGTACATACCTACCAGAAAGTAATGGAAATTCTTAGGAAGGATCAACACTTGTCTTAGGGCTAAATGGATATGTTGTTAGATTACCATAACGCTGTGGCTATCTTTTTGTGAACTGGGTATTTCCTGTTGGAGTTTCCTTCTTTAACTACAAATTCCATAGTACCTTGTTTGTAAGTTTAAGGTCACTTTCCTCCTTCCCATACATCAGCCACCCCAGTCTTTGAAACACTCATGAGCAGGGGCGTAGCTAGAAACCCCAGGGCCCCAGTGCGAAAAATTGCCTTGGGCCCCCCGACCACCTGACGACCCACTTCCCCAATCCCGGACGACCCCTTACTTGGCCGCACAAATATATCAGTGACTACAGCACTGATGGGACACAGTCAGGAGAATACACAACAATATAAGTGACTAACAGGCAGGGCCAGACAGACAAAACAGACATTTAAGAATAAGCAGCCCATTTTTCTGGAGGGGGTCCAACTGCTGAGACTAGAGATGAGCGAATCGAAGTTGACGAACCCGAATTCGTTACGAATTTCATGTAAAATTCGGTTCGCAACGAATGCGAATATCGCCGCTATTCGATCACGCGAATCGCTTCATTGAACTCCATTTTACAGCGTTCCAGGCTATTGGAGACCTAAGATGGTGGATCCCCATGTGAGTACATGAGGCAGGGGATTATGGGAGGGCAGGAAACAGTGGCGGGAATGAAGGTAGGCGGGCTGACCCTGAATCACATGTGAGATGCAGCCTATCAGTGTTCACTGACCCCTGTGATGTCACAACCCTTATATAATCGGCGACCATCTTGCCTCTCTTCATTTCATCTATGCACTCAGATAGAGAGGCAGGGACTGCGTGTGTGTGAATAGCTCATACCACAGCGTTACACTGCAAATGCTAGTCACATCAGCATTAGGGAAAGGCAGGAGTGCAGAGTGCTTTGCTGTTCACACTGAGAAGGATCATTGATAGCTAAACCTCCTATTCACGTTATTGAGCATTGCAGCAGAGAGGGGCAGATACCTGTCAGCTGCCTCATACAGATCTCTAAGCTACCTGAACTTTCTGAAGCATCTTATCTCCTAATTTTTCAGCCCAATTGAATTTTTTTTTCCTACACAAATCTTCTGCTGCTCAGAATTGTGTGACAGAGTGCAATTTAGGGTTTAATCCCTGTATTTTTTGTTTTTTTTGTGGCGCTGCACTGTTGGGTCCTGCTGCTGTTCAGAAAAACATGATTGTTCAGTGGACTGTAGTGCATTGTACCATTTTGTACCAGTTAATCTGTCAAGGGGCTACATACTGTGCAAGTCCAAACAATAGTATTCACCGGCTGTTTTTTTTTTTTTTTTTTTTTTTTAAATACAGTTTTTTTCTGCGTATAGTTACGCATATTACTGCCCTCATCAGTGCATACCGCATAGGTACATCCAAGTATTGTACCATTTAGTACCTGTTAATCTGTCAAGGTGCTCCATATCGTCAAAGTCCAAACAATAGTATCCACCGGCTGGTGTTTTTAAAAAATACAGAGTTTTTTCTGCGTATAGTTACGCATATTACAGCCCTCATCAGTGCATGCCGCATAGGTACATCCAAGTATTGTACCATTTAGTAGCTGTTAATCTGTCAAGGTGCTCCATACCGTCAAAGTCCAAACAATAATATTCACCGGCTGGTGTTTTACAAAAATACAGAGTTTTTTCTGCGTATAGTTGCGCATCTTACTGCCCTCATCAGTGCATACCGCATATGTACATCCAAGTAGTGTACCATCTTGTACCTGTTAATCTGTAAAGGGCCTACATACTGTGAAAGGACAGCCGTAAGTAATCACCTGCTGTTGTTCTAGACAAATACTGTTTAAAGAGTGGTGTAGTGTATTGTAATACCCTCATAAACGTACTAAGTATGTCAGGTAGAGAAGTCCCAGGACGTGCACAGAGGAGTGGCAGAGGCCTAAATACTTCAGGCAGAGTTGGCAGCAGACTTGGGGCGAGTGGCAGCAGGAGTCGCAGCGAGAGGCCTGAGCTCCCGTTATCAGCCAGCGGTCATTTATCCACCAGCAACCCATCTGCCATCGTCGATTGGTTAACACGCTCATCCACATCATCACAAGTGACATCTGACACCCCCAGTCAACAGTCGGTGGGTTCCTCAGACACAACCCTCAGTTGGCATGGCCCGGGAGCAGTCCCTGTCCTCCCATTGCCTTTGTCCTATGCTGTTCCCTCTCCTAAAGATGTATCTTAATCTGTGGGTTCAGCTCCACTATTTACTGAGGACGATCTAATAGAGGAAAGTCAGCAGCTACTGGACAGCCAAGAAGGGGAGGGGAAATGCGCCGCTTGCTCCGCTAGGCGGCCAAGTAGTGATGCGGAGAGTGACGTGGGAGGCGGTGTTGCAAGTGTTCAGGGTCCTGAAGGGAACCTGAGGAGGACATCAGTGACGTGCACACACCTGTTGATGATGATGAAGCCGATCGCAATTGGGAGCCGGGTGCAAAAGGGGCTTCATCAACATCAGGAGAAGAGAGTTGCAGGTTGCCCTTGAGGCAGCAAGGCGGTAGCACGGTTGGCAGTCAGCGTGGTGGCAGGATGGAAATTCAGGAGCCAAACGTGCCCAGTTTCACGGCAGCCTACCTTTCCGGGAGGTAGTGGAACAGGGGTTCCTGGAGACGGCGCCAGTAGCAGTCAATTAGTGCGGACTGCGGGTGGGAAAATCAGCTACTCGGCGGTGTGGAAGTTTTTCATAAGGCATCCGGAGGAGATTCACGTAGCCACATGCAAGATCTGTCAGCAGAAGGTTAAGCGTGGCCAGGGTCCCAATGTCGGCACCACGGCCCTGCGTCAACACATGCTTCGCCACCATAAAGCGGCCTGGGAGAACCGTGGCTCCGATGTAGAGGTCCAGCCTGCTGCATCACCCAGCGGCCATCCGCTCCCTCCTTCATCTAGCCAAGGCTCCACCACCTCAGCCGAAGGGATCTGTGTGTCAAACCCTCCTTCTGTCGCTCCTGCTTCTCCCGCTTTTAGTCAGCCATTCCGCCAACAATCCATCGGCGAAGACATGTCCAAGAGACAACAGTATGCGCCCACTCATCCAACGGTGCAGAAGTTGAATGTGCTCCTGTCCAAGTTGCTGGTGTTGCAGTCCCTCCCTTTTCAAGTGGTGGACTGTGCACCTTTCAGAGAATTGGTGGCTGAGCCGAGGTGGAGAGTCCCAAGAAGGCAGTACCAGCCCTGCATAGGTGTTACAGTGAGCACTCCAGTCCCCGCTCCTGAGCGCTCACTGCCTCTGTCCCGGCCCGCAGCGTCCCTGCGTGTCCCGGTCAGACACGCTGACCGGGAGCGCAGAGTTATCCCCGATGGGGATGCGGTTAGTGTGGCGAGAAGTGCCTATTCGAGCGGTCCAGTCTGCCCTTCCTAGGGTACATTGTTTCTGCCCAGGGCTTACAGATGGACCCGGCTAAGCTCACCGTGGTCCTGGACTGACAAGAGTGGAGGCATCTTCTCGAGGGCTCAATTCATCCTTTTTGCATTTACACGGATCACAAAAATCTTGCCTATCTCCAGTCCGCACAGAGGCTCAACCCACGACAAGCTCGCTGGTCCCTGTTCTTGTCCCTGCTCGCTTCAACTTTGACATCCATTTCCATCCAGCGAGCAATAACATCAGGGCAGATGCCCTCTCCCGCTCTTCAGATGTAGTGGGTGAAGATGTTACTCCACAGCACATAATTTCACCTGAGCACCTTATTGCCGTTGCACCTGTGGATCTTCGTCTTCTTCCTCCTGGCAAATCCTATGTACCTCCTCGCCAACAGTTGGAAGTCCTTAAGTGGGGTCACTCTTCCTTGCAGGCGGGTCATCCAGGTGTCCAAAAGACCATTCAACTAATCGCTCGAAGATATTAGTGGCCTACTATGGCTAAGGACGTGTTTGAGTTTGTTCAAGCCTGTACAGTCTGCGCACGGGACAAGTCGCCTCCTTTGAAACCGGCTGGGCTGCTCCAACCTCTTCCTGTCACTGAGACCCCTTGGTCTCACATCGCCATGGACTTTGTGACTGACCTTCCTCCTTCCGAGGGTATGACGGTCATTTGGGTCGTTGTTGACCGTTTCGCTAAAATGGCACACTTTGTACCCCTACCAGGATTACCTTCTGTGCCTCTGCTAGAGAAACATTTTTTCCTGCACATTTTTCGCCTTCATGGTCTTCCCTTGCATATTGTTTCTGATTGTGGGGTGCAATTTGTTTCCAAATTCTGGAGAGCTCTTTGTGGACAGTTCAAAGTGAAGTTGGATTTCTCATCCTCTCATCACCCCCAAACCAACGGCCAAGTGGAACGCGTGAACCAAGTCTTGGGGGAATATCTACACCATTTTGTATCTTCACGTCATGATGATTGGGCCGATCTTCTTCCTTGGGCGGAATTCTCCTACAACTTCAGGAATTCCTCCGCCTCTAACAAGTCACCGTTTTTCGTGGTCTACGGTGGCCATCCTCTACCATCTCTGCTGTTGTCTTCCTCTACTTCTGTTCCTGCAGTCGATGAGCTCATCCAGGACTTTTCCTCCATTTGGCGAGAGACTCGCACCGCTCTTCTTAAAGCCTCTGCCCACATGAAGTCCCAAGCGGACAAGAAACGCAGGGCTCATCCGGTGTTTTCTCCTGGTGACAGAGTGTGGCTCTCGGCCAAATACATTTAGGGTCCCAAGTTACAAACTGGTACATCGTTACTTGGGACCCTACAAGATTAAAAGAAGAATTAAAGCTTTGGCTTACCAGCTTCATCTCCCCTCCACTCTTAGGATCCCAAACTCATTTCATGTCTCCCTCCTCAAGCCAGCTATCTTTAACCAGTTCTCCCCCAAGGTCACCACTCCTAGCCCAGTGGCCGGTACATCGGACATTTTCTCTGTCAAAGAGGTCCTGGCTTCCAAGTTGATCTGGGGGAGAAGATTTTTTTTGGTCGACTGGGAAAACTGCGGTCCTGAGGAGAGGTCTTGGGAGCCGGAGGAGAACATCTTGGACCGCAGTCTTATCCTCAGGTTCCTGGGCACCAAGAAGAGGGGGACACCAAAGGGGGGTACTGTTACAGTGAGCGCTCCAGTCCCCACTCCTGGTCCGGAGTGCTCACTGCCTCTGTCCCGGCCCGCAGTGTCCCTGCAGGTCGGGAGCACAGAGTTATCCCGGACGGGGATGCGGTTAGTGTGGCGGGAGGTCCCCGCTCACACACCACATCCCGATGCTGTCCCCTACCTCCCGCGGCTCCACGTCTCTCCTCTGTTCCCCGGCGCGCGCGTCCCCGCTCTCTAGGGCGCGCGTGCCGGCTTCATGAAATTTAAAGGGCCAGCGCACCATTGATTGGTGCCTGGCCCAAAGTCATCTATAAATGTTCCCTGCCCCTTCCTGTCCTTGCCGGATCTTCGTGCCTTGTGCCAAGAGAAAGCGTTCCATATTTGTACAGTGTTTCCCTGCCTGTTGCCGACCCTTTGCCCCTGACTACCGCCTCTGAACCCGTGCTGCCTGCCTTGACCGGTTGCTAGTGACTACCGCCTCTGATCCTGTGCCGCCTGCCGTGACCTTTGCTACGTCTGACTACGCTTCTGCCTATTCCTCCTGTACCGCGTCTATCTCAGCTACCAGAGAAGTGGAACGACCTGGGGGTTACATGCCGCAGCAAGACCATCCCGCTTTGCGGCGGACTCTGGTGAAGACCAGTAGCTTCTTAGATTCCATTCCCCGGGTACGGCTCACGCCGTCACTCCTCTGGTCCAGTGGATTCACCTCCTGCCACCTGTCCGGACCGTTACAATAAGTTTGTACAAGAGAAGGTGGGCCAGTCCTTGAGCCTGTCGGTGTGTTCAAAAGTGCATGGCAGCGCCGACGTGTGGAGCTACGGGCAGGGACAATACTTGTCTTTTACGGCCCACTGGGTAAATGTGGTTTCTGCACAGCCACAACAGCAACTTGGACAGGTCACAACACTTCCTCCTCCACGCTCTCGCTCCCAGGCAGATGGTCCTGTTACAGTGTGCGACGCTGCCTCCTCATCCTCCACCGTGTCCTCGGCCTCCACTGCATGTCCAAATCTGGGTGGCCCTTCATCATACCATGTGTGTAGGGCACGGCGGTGTCAAGCTGTTCTTCACATGGTTTGCCTTGGCGAACGGAGTCACACAGGGGAGGAACTGTTAAAGTTCATTCGTAAAGAAATCTGAGTATGGCTTACTCCACGAAATCTGGAAATGGGAACCATGGTGACCGCGCTGCGACAAGGAAGTGTGAAACATGCGCCCTGCATGGCACACGTGTTGAATCTGGTTGTCAAGCACTTCCTCAAGTCTTCCCCCCATTTGCGAAACATCCTGAAAATGGCAAGGAAACTGTGCATGCACTTCAGCCACTCGTATACCGCCAAGCACACCTTCCTTGAGCTGCAGCGTCAGAACAGTATCCCACAACATAGTCTTATTTGTGACGTTGCCACACGTCGAATTCCACCCTCCATATGTTGGACAGACTATACGAACAAAGAAAAGCCATCACCGATTTCTTGATGATCCAAGCAGATAGGAGTACTCCCCTGTGTAACTTCAATGTGAACCAGTGGCAGCTCATACATGACACCTGCCGTTTGCTGAGGCCCTTTGAGGAAGCCACATTATTTTTAAGTCGAATGGATTATGCCATGAACGACGTAATTCCACTCCTACATTTCCTACAACAAATGATTGAAACCATGGCTAGTCACGGCAATAGAGACGTTGCGCCTACATCTCAAGGCTACATGAGCCCTGAGGGGGCTGAACTGGAGGAGGAGGATGATGAGGGTCAGAGCGGAGCACAGTTTAGTTTGGATGAGATGGTCGGTGTTTCTAGTCATCGGACAGGAGAGGAGGAGCAGCCAGAGGAGCTGGAGGGTTATGAGGAAGGTGAGACAGAGGACCCAGACACACCGTGGCAGTATGCAGTGAAGATGGAGGTAGATAGTCCCTCCGAGTCACTGGCGCAAATGGCACGATGCATGCTCAGTTGCTTGCGTAGTGACCCCCGAATTGTCAAAATTCGTCAGCGGGATGACTTCTGGATCTCCACCTTATTAGACCCTCACTACCGTCCCAGAATGGGGGCCTGTTTTACACCCACTGAGAGGGAGGACAAACTGACCTACTACAGAGAGATTCCACGTAGTCAGTTGGCCGATGCCTATCGGCCACATGGTCCATCCACTCGCAGGTCTGACTCGGGGGGCCCTCAGCACTCACCTTCCACTGCCAAGGCTGCTGGGGAGGGGAGGGGTGAGCAGTACCAGCTCAATCAGCAGCAGCCTACAGTCTACAGTCGCTGCTGAGTAGCTTTCTTCACCCGCATAGTGAAGCAACTCATCAGCAGCAGGTAGACATGGAGCAGGACCTGAACCAGCAGGTGGTGGCATACCTTGACATGACCATGCCAACAGCCATTGAAGATCCGGTGGACTTCTGGGCAGCCAAACTTGATTTATGGCCGCAACTAGCAGAGTTTGCCCTTGAAAAGCTGTCCTGCCCGGCCAGTAGTGTGCCATCAGAGTGGATGTTTAGTGCAGCCAGGGCCATAGTCACCCCAAGGCGAACTTGTCTGTCCACTAAAAATGTGGAGAGACTGACGTTTGTCAAGATGAATCGGGGATGGATTTCCCAGGATTTCCAGCCACCAATGCCAGATGCCTCAGAGTAGATTGACCATGCTGCTACACCAACATTTCCCAATTATGGTTGGTTATGAAACCTTCTTGGGTTATCAATTAGGGTTATGAAACCCTTTTTGGTACTCCCATTGCCTGCTCCTTGCTCATCCTGTGTCTTTCAGGAACTACTTGCCTCACTAATGCTTCTGGCTGTTACGCCGAGCGCTCCGGGTCCCTGCTCCTCCCCGGAGCGCTCGCGGCGCTCACCTCCATGCAGCGCCCCGGTCAGACCCGCTGACCGGGAGCGCTGCACTAGTGTCTCCGGCGGGGATGTGATCCGCGTAGCGGGACGCACCCGCCCGCGGCTCGCATCCCAATCTCCTCACCTGCCCCGTCCTGCGTCTGCTCAGTCCCGGCGCGCGCGGTCCCGCGCCAGCTCTCTGAGATTTAAAGGGCCAGTGCGCCTGGCCCAATCAGTACCTGCACCTGTGCCTTCCTTATTTAAACCCACTTCCCCTTCCTGTCATCGCCGGATCTTGTTGCCTAGTGCCCAGTGAAAGCGTTTAGTGTGTTCCCAAGCCAGTGTTTCCAGACCCTCTGCTGTTGCCCCTGACTATGACCCTTGCTGCCTGCCCTGACTTTCTGCTACGTCCGACCTTCCTCTTGCCTTGTCCCTTTGTACCGCGCCTGTCTCAGCTGTCAGCTGGAGTTGAGTCGCTATCGGGTGGAACGACCTGGGGGTTACCTACCGCTGCAAGTCCATCTTGCTTTGCGACGGGCTCTGGTGAAAACCAGTAACCCCTTAGACTCCGTTCCCCTGGTACGGCCAACGTCATCACCCCACTGACACAGAGGATCCACCACCAGTGTCCTCACTGCATACCTATCCGGATCCTGACAGTAGATCCGGCCATGGATCCCGCTGAGGTCCCGCTGCCTAGTGTCGCTGACCTAACCACGGTGGTCGCCCAGCAATCCCAACAGATCGCGCAACAAGGACAGCAGCTGACTCAACTGACCGTCATGCTGCAACAACTTTTGCCACAACATCAGCAATCATCTCCTCCGCCAGCTCCTGCATCTCCTCCGCAGCGAGTGGCCGCTCCCAGCCTCCGCCTGTCTCTACCGGACAAGTTTGATGGGGACTCTAAACAGTGCCGTGGATTCCTGTCCCAGTGTTCCCTACACTTGGAGATGATGTCGGACCAATTTCCCACTGAACGGTCTAAGGTGGCTTTCGTGGTCAGTCTCCTGTCTGGAAAGACCTTGTCATGGGCCACACTGCTCTGGGACCGCAATGATCCTGCCACTGCTACTATCCAGTCCTTCTTCGCTGAAGTTCGTAGTGTCTTTGAGGAGCCAGCCCGGGCTTCCTCAGCCGAGACTGCTTTGCTGAACCTAGTCCAAGGGAGTTCTTCCGTAGGCGAATACGCCATCCAGTTTCGTACCCTCGCCTCAGAGCTATCCTGGAACAATGAGGCCCTCTGCATGACCTTCAAGAAAGGCTTATCCAGCAACATCAAAGATGTACTGGCCGCACGAGAAATTCCTGCAAACCTGTCTGAACTTATCCATTTGGCCACCCGCATCGACATGCGTTTCTCTGAAAGACGCCAGGAGCTTCGACAGGAAAAGGATCTTGTTTGCACCAGGCGATTTCTCTCCCCGGCTCCTCTCTTCCAAAGTCCTTTGCAATCTATTCCTGTGCCTTCCGCCGAGAAGGCTATGCAAGTGGATCGGTCCCACCTGACCCTACAAGAGAGGACTCGCCGCCGTAACGACAATCTATGCCTGTAATGTGCTAGTACCGAACACTTCCTAAAAGACTGTCTTATCCGCCCTCCGCATCAGGAGAGACGCACTTCGTTACCTCACAAAGGTGAGACGACTCTAGGTGTGAATTCTGCTTCTCCACGTCTCACTGTGCCTGTGCGGATTTCTCCTTCCGCCAACTCCTCCTTCTCTGCTGTGGCCTTCTTGGACTCCGGTTCTGCAGGAAATTTTATTTTGGCATCTTTTGTTAATAGGTTCAGCTTCCCAGTGACCAGTCTCGTCAACCCGCTCTACATTTCTTCTGTCAACTGAGAAAAATTGGACTGCACTGTGCGTTACCGCACAGAACCCCTGCTTATGAGCATTGGACTGCATCACGAAAAAATTTAATTTCTTGTTCTGCCCAACTGCACCTCTGAAGTCCTCCTCGGTCTGCCATGGCTCCAACGTCATTCTCCTACTCTTGACTGGACCACCGGGGAGATCAAAAGTTGGGGTCCATCTTGTCCACTTGTCAAACCCCTGTGGCTCCACCTATACCGGGTCTTCCCAAGGCCTACCAGGACTTTGCTGATGTTTTCTGCAAAAAACAAGCAGAGATCTTACCACCACTTAGGCTTTATGACTGCCCCATTGACCTCCTTCCTGGTACCACTCCACCCCGGGGCAGGATCTACCCTTTGTCTGCCCCAGAGACTCAAGCCATGTCCGACTATATCCAGGAGAACCTAAAGAGCTGGAGCGGGGTTCTTCTTTGTCTCTAAAAAAGATGGATCCTTATGACCATGCATTGACTACCGCGGTTTAAATAAAATCACCATCAAAAACCGCTATCCCCTGCCTTTGATCTCTGAACTCTTTGACCGTCTTCGTGGTGCCAATATTTTCACTAAATTGGACTTAAGAGGCGCATATAATCTTATTCGCATCAGGAAAGGTGATGAGTGGAAGACCGCATTCAATACTAGAGACGGACATTTCGAATATCTAGTTATGCCCTTTGGGCTCTGCAATGCCCCTGCAGTCTTCCAGGACTTCATTAATGAGATATTTCGGGACTTATTATATACCTGTGTTGTGGTTTACCTGGACGACATCTTGATTTTCTCCTCTAACCTGGAGGAACACCGTCGTCATGTCCGTCTAGTGCTCCAGAGACTTCGAGAAAACCACCTGTATGCCAAAATGGAAAAATGTCTCTTTGAATGCAACTCTCTTCCTTTCCTAGGATACCTAGTCTCTGACCAAGGGCTTCAAATGGACCCAGATAAACTGTCAGCGGTCTTAGATTGGCCACGCCCTTCTGGACTCCTTGCTATCCAACGCTTTCTGGGATTTGCCATTTATTACCGACAGTTTATTCCCCATTTCTCCACCATTGTGGCCCCTATTGTGGCCCTGACCAGGAAGAATGCCAATCCTAAGTCATGGCCTCCTCAAGCTGATGAGGCCTTCAATCGTCTCAAAACTGCCTTCGCTTCTGCACCAGTGCTGTCCAGACCTGATCCATCAAAAAATTTCTTTCTGGAAGTCGACGCCTCCTCAGTCGGAGCCGGAGCCATATTTCTCAAAAAAAATTCTACCGGACGTAACATTACTTGTGGTTTCTTCTCTAAAACTTTCTCTCCGGCAGAAAAGAATTACTCCATTGGAGATCGTGAACTTCTAGCCATCAAGTTAGCACTCGAAGAATGGAGGCATCTATTGGAGGGTTCCAAACACCCCATTGTCATTTACACTGACCACAAGAATCTCTCGTACCTCCAGTCTGCTCAGAGTCTGAATCCTCGCCAGGCTAGATGGTCGTTGTTTTTTGCCCGCTTTAACTTCGAAATACACTTCCGTTCTGCAGACAAAAATGTCAGAGCTGACGCCCTTTCACGTTCCTCTGATGCCACCGAATCTGAAGTCCCTCTGCAGCATATCGTACCTCCTGAGTGCCTGGTCTCCTCTGCTCCAGCTTCACTGGGACAAACTCCCCCTGGAAAGACTTTTGTTCCTCCACGCCTTTGCCTCAAGATCCTCAAATGGGGACATCCCTCTCACCTTGCAGGCCATGCTGGCATTAAAAAGTCCATCCAGCTTATTTCTCCTTTGTATTGGTGGCCTATGCTAGAGGGTGATGTTACTGATTTCATTCGGGCCTGTACTGTTTGTGCCCGGGATAAAACCCCTCGCCAGAAGCCTGCTGGACTCCTCCTTCCTTTACCCGTCCCCGAGCAACCATGGTCCCAAATTGCCATGGATTTTATTACGGATCTGCCCGTATCCCATGGCAACACCGTCATCTGGGTGGTCGTTGATCGTTTCTCCAAAATGGCACACTTCATTCCACTTCCAGGTCTTCCTTCTGCGCCACAATTGGCGAAGCAATTTTTTCTGCATATTTTTCGCCTTCACGGGCTTCCCACGCATATCGTCTCGGATAGAGGCGTTCAATTTGTGTTGAAATTTTGGAGAGCTCTCTGTAACTAATTAAAAATCAAATTAAATTTCTCATCCTCCTATCACCCCCAATCCAATGGACAAGTAGAGAGAGTTAACCAGATTCTTGGTGACTATTTGCAACATTTTGTCTCCTCCCACCAAGACGATTGGCTCGATCTTCTACCCTGGGCTGAATTATCGTACAATTTCAAAAATTTGGAATCCTCTGACAAATCCCCGTTCTTTGTGGTGTACTGCCGTCACCCTCTGCCCCCCCACCCCATTCCCACTTCTTCTGGACTGCCTGCTGTAGATGAAGTTACCCGGGACTTCTCTGTTATCTGGAAGGAGACTCAAAAGTCGCTCCTACTGGCATAGTCTCGTATGAAGAGACATGCTGATAAGAAGAGAAGAACTCCTCCTGTCTTCGCTCCTGGGGACAAAGTGTGGCTCTCTGCCAAATATATCCGCTTTCGTGTTCCCAGCTACAAGCTGGGCCCACGTTACCTTGGACCATTTAAAATCAAGAGTCAAATCAATCCTGTCTCCTACAAACTTCTTCTCCCTCCTTCTCTTCGTATTCCTAACTCCTTTCATGTTTCCCTTCTCAAACCTCTCGTTCTTAACCGCTTTTCCCCCAAGGTCACCCGCTCCTGCTCCTGTCTCTGGCTCCTCTGATGTCTTCACAGTAAAGGAAATCCTCGCCGCCAAGGTAGTCAGAGGTAAAAAAAATTCTCGTAGACTGGGCCCCGAGGAGAGGTCTTGGGAACCCGAGAATAATATCCTCGACAAGGAGCTCATCCATAGGTTCCTAGGCTCCAAAAAGAGGGTGAGACCAAAGGGGGGGGTGTTGTTACGCAGAGCGCTCCGGGTCCCTGCCCCTCCCTGGAGCGCTCGCGGCGTTCACCTCCGTGCAGCGCCCCGGTCAGACCCGCTGACCGGGAGCGCTGCACTAGTGTCTCCGGCAGGAATGCGATCCACGTAGCGGGACGCGCCCGCCCGCGGCTCGCATCCCAATCTCCTCACCTGCCCCGTCCTCCATCTGCTCAGTCCCGGCACGCGTGGCCCCGCTCCCTAGGGCGCGCGCGCGCCGGCTCCCTGAGATTTAAAGGGCCAGTGCGCCATTGATTGGTGCCTGGCCCAATCAGTACCTGCACCTGTGCCTTCCTTATTTAAACCCACTTCCCCTTCCTGTCATCGCCGGATCTTGTTGCCTAGTGAAAGTGTTTAGTGTGTTCCCAAGCCAGTGTTTCCAGACCCTCTGCTGTTGCCCCTGACTACGACCCTTGCTGCCTGCCCTGACCTTCTGCTATGTTCGACCTTGCTCTTGCCTTGTCCCTTTGTCTCAGCCTGTCTCAGCTGTCAGTTGGGGTTGAGTCGCTATCGGGTGGAACGACCTGGGGGTTACCTGCCGCTGCAAGTCCATCCCGCTTTGCGGCGGGCTCTGGTGAAAACCTGTAACCCGTCTAACCAGTTAAACTCTGTTCCCCTGGTACGGCCCACGTCATTACCCCACTGACACAGAGGACCCACCACCAGTGTCCTCGCTGCATACCCATCCGGATCCTGACACTGGCCTTGGGCCTTTAATTTTTGGAAGTTTAGCAGTAGCTAAATACATGCTTAATGCAAATGTCAACATTGATCTTTAAATGTAAGGGGTTATGAAACCCTCTTGGGTACTGTGAATGCCTGCTACTGACTCATCCTGTGTCTTTCAGGAACTACTTGTCACCCTGATTCCTCAGGCCTTGGGCCTTCAATTTTTGGAAGTTTAGCAGTAGCTAAATACATGCTTAATGCAAATTTCAACATTGATCTTTAAATGTAAGGGGTTATGAAACCCTCTTGGGTACTGTGAATGCCTGCTCCAGACTCATCCTGTGTCTTTCAGGAACTACTTGCCTCACCGACACTTCTGGCCTTGGGCCTTAAATTTTTGGAAGTTTAGCAGTAGCTAATACATGCTTAATGCAAATTTCAACATTGATCTTTAAATTCTCGGCGCTCTGCCAGGGCCTTCTCCTACCTCACCGGGGACGATCGGAGGACCTCACTAAACCATCCAATCGGTAGTAGAGACATGCGGTGTGTACAAAGGGCAGGGACTTAATGAACCCGAGCTTATGACCCGCACTTAGTTGGGATTCTTCTTTCCTGGCAAATAATTGCAATCCCTATCGCGAACAGGGTTCAGCGGGTTACCCGCACCTGTCAGTGAAAGATAGACACACGCTGGTCCGTTCAGTGTAGCGCGCGTGCAGCCCCGGACATCTGAGGGCATAACACACCTGTTATTGCTCGATCTCACGATTGATCGTGCAATGTAAGGGGTTACCAATGCCTCTTGGGTACTGCTGATGCCTACTCCTGACTGCTCCTGTGCCTTTCAGGAACTACTTGACTTCATGATGCTTCTGGGCTTGGGCCTTTAATTTTACGATTTTTGAAATACATACATACATGCTTAATTTAAATTTCAACATTTATGGTGCAATGTATGGGGTTATTAAACACTCTTGGGTAGTGTTTTTTTTTTTCAAATTTTCTGATAATTATCACTGTAATAAACTTGAATTTTCCAGAATAATAACCATTACACTATTGAACGCTTGTTGCATGTGATTTTTTAAGTAAAATTTTCCCAAAAAATATGGAGAGGGATGAACTCTGCTTCTTTATTTCATAAAAAATTTCAATGGTCTCCTCATGCTGCAGACAACTCCAGGCTGCGTCATTCTGGTAATATATAGAGAGCACTCGCTGTCCTAAATTTTCGTTTACATTTTTCGTCAAAAATGTTTGTCTTTTTTATTAGGGATTGTGAAGCTTTGGTGTGTACTCGTGCATCAGCCAACTCCAGCCTGTGTCATTCAGGCAATATATGGTTTACTAATGGCGCTGCTGGGCCTGGGTCTGGGAATTTCAAATTTTCTCATAGGTAGCACGCTATCCAAAATCTTTTTCAAAAATTTATAAAATTGTTGTTTTTTGGGGGAATTGTGAAGCCCTGCTGTGTACTCGTGAATCAGCCAACTTCAGGCTGTGTCATTCAGGCAATATATGCTTTACTGATGTTGCTGTGGGTCTTGTTGGATTTGGTCCTTTGTACCCACACGATGGGGTCCGGGACACTCAAAGTTTGTTTTAATTTTCAAATAAAAAAATGATGGCGTTGCTGGGCCTGGGTCTGGTCATTTCAAATTTTCTCAGAGGTAGCACCCGCTATCCAAAATCTTTTTAAAAAATTTCAAAAATTGTGTTGTTTTTTGAGGGGGATTGTGAAGCCCTGGTGTGTACTCGTGCATCAGCCAACTCCAGGCTGTGTCATTCAGGCAATATATGGGTTACTGATGCCGCTGTGGGGCCTGGGTCTGGGAATTTAAAATTTTCTCATAGGTAGCACCCTCTATCCAAAATCTTCGGTTTAAATTTCTTAATTCATCTTTTAATCTTAGGGATTGTGAAGGCCTAGTGCCTACTCATGCTGCTGGCAACTCCGGGCTGTGCCTTTCATCCACTATATGGTCTTCTCATGCTGTCAACACCTCCATGCTGTGTCATTCAGCCACTATATAGTCTCCTCATGCTGACAACATGTCCATGCTGTGTCATTCAGCCACTATATGGTGTCCTCATGCTGCCAACACCTCCACGCTGTTCCATTCAGCCACTATATGGTCTCCTCATGCTGCCAACACCTCCATGCTGTGTCATTCAGCCACTATATGGTCTCCTCATGCTGCCAACACCTCCACGATGTGTCATTCAGCCACTATATGGTGTGCTCATGCTGCCAACACCTCCATGCTGTGCCATTCAGCCACTAAATGGTCTCCTCATGCTGACAACACCTCCATGCTATGTCATTCAGTCACTATATGGTCTCCGGACACTGATGCCACCACCAGGCTCTGTCATTGTGCTGCTGTGCGGCAGTGATTCTAAAAGCGATGCTGGTAATCTGCATGTTATTCTGAATAACGGTATTATTTCACTACCCCAGCACATTCCATATGCGTTTTAGAACACAGCAAAGTGTTCTATACCCCTATAGAGGCTGTATGTAGGCTAGAAATAGCCTTTTTTAATATAGATTCGCCGCGCAAAAAATTTGGATCAAAACAAACTTTTTCGGAAAATTCGGCGAATCGGCCGAATTGAATTTTTGAAAAGTTTGCTCATTTCTAATAATAATGCCATGCTGTGTGGAACGGGCGGCAAAGAACACGCCACAGGGATCCCACAGGAGGCATATGCATGAAGCAGGAAGGAACATGAATGTTAATAGATATGTTGATGAATGAGGACGTGTATAGTGGTGGCAACAGTGCTGCAGGTGCGCTTTACTGTCGTGAAAAGTGTTTGACATGCAGTGTCAGCAGTACTATGTATTGACAGGCACAGAGGGGGTGGACAGATGATTGAGAGCTGTGAATTGAGAATGGAAGCCAAATAAATAGCCCATGGCATAATGGCATAATGATGGTTGACATAGCGTAATAAAGCATAATAGATATATAAAGTTCCATAAAAAATAACATGTGGGGGAGTACCATATATAATGGCATGTGGAGGACCATTAAAAGATGAATAATTGCACACAATGGTACATATGCCGTAAAAATAGTATAGATATATGTATACAAATATCTGGATATATGCCGTAAAAATAGTATAGATATATGTATACAAATATCTAGATAAATGCATAAAAGCATAAAACTATATATATATATATATATATATATATATATATATATATATATATATATATATGTATATATACACACACATATATATAAAACCATAATATAAGAAAGTATAAACCTGGATAAACATGAAGGTGTAAATCCGTGTATAAAATAAATAAATCCATATACATAAAAACCATGTAAGACAGATAGGATTCCAGACCGCAATGTGCCCCCCCAGTGTTATGGAATGTGCAATAGCACGGGTAAAATACTGATGGAAAAATATAAAAATATATAAAATTAGGATAGTAATGCGCCAAAAAGGTCATAAGAACAAGGAACCATACAAATATATAAAACCAAGGGACCAAAATACCAAAATAAAACACCACCGGAAACACTGATTAAGGTATACAGGGTATACAAATTATAGATATAAAAAAGAGCACACATAAAAACAATGGTAAAATGATAAAAATGCACACTGAGGCAATATTACAAAATGGATAAACAGGGCCCGTTAAAAGTTGTATTCTATCATTTCATTCAGATCTTGTGGACCAAGGGTATGTAAGGTATGTATCCAGTAATTCTCCCGTTTCCTCAATGTATTGAATCTCTGAGATACATCCTTGTTCAATGTGCAATGTGTTCAATCAGGAAAGCTTTTAACAGGCTGAAGTTACTGGCATGATGCTCATGCATGTGGTGAGATACATTATGTAGGGTGAACCCATGAACTGTATTGTTCCAATGCTTATTGAGGCGTTCACGAAAACACCATATGGTCCTCCCAACATACTGTAGCCCACAGGGACACTGATGTTGATAGATCACATATTAGGATCCACAATCAAGACGTGCATTTTTGGTTACCTTTGAGCTGAAAGTATTGCATCTATGCCTCTTGGACATGGCTTCGCCGATGGATTGTTGGCGGGATGGCTGACTAAAAGTGGGAGAAACAGGAGAATCTGCAGCGACAGAAGGAGGGTTTGACACACAGCTCCCTTCGGCTGAGGTGGTGGAGCCTTGGCTGGATGAAGGAGGGAGCGGATGGCCACTGGGTGATGCAGCAGGCTGGACCACTACATTGGAGCCACGGTTCTCCCAGGCCACTTTATGGTGACGCAGGGCCGTGGTGCCGATATTGGGACCCTGGCCACGCTTCACCTTCTGCCGACATATCTTGCATGTGACTACGTGAACCTCCTCCGGATGCCTGATGAAAAACTGCCACACCGCCGAGTAGCTGATTTTCCCACCTACAGTCTGCACTAATTGACTGCTACTGGCGCCGTCTCCAGGTACCCCTGTTCCACTACTTCCCAGAAAGGTAGACTGCCGCGAAGCAGGTGGTCTCCCCTGGGCACGTTTGGCTCCAGAATTTCCACTCCTGCCACCATGCTGACTGCCAACCGTGCTAACGCCTTGCTGTCTCAGCTGCTGCCTCAAGGGCAACCTGCAACTCTCTTCTCCTGATGATGATGAAGCCCCTTCTGCACCCGGCTACCAATTGCGATCGGCTTCATGATCATCAACAGGTGTGTGCACGTCACTAATGTCCTCCTCAGGTTCCCCAACAGTGTCTGCTTCAGGACCCTGAACCCTTGCAACACCGCCTCCCACGTCACTCTCCGCATCACTACTTGGCCACCTAGCGGAGCAAGCGGCGCATGTCTCCTCCCCTTCTTGGCTGGGCAGTAGCTGCTGACTGTCCTCTATTAGATCGTCTTTAGTGAATAGTGGAGCTGAACCCACCACATACGATACTTCTCTAGGAGAGGGAACAGCATAGGAAAAAGGAATTGGGAGGACAGGGACTGCTCCCGGGCCATGCCAACTGAGGGTTGTGTCTGAGGAACCCACCAACTGTTGACTGGGGGTGTCAGATATCACTTCTGATGAAGTGGATGAGCGTGTTAACCAATCGACGACGGCAGATGGGTTGCTGGTCGAGACATGACCGCTGGCTGATAACGGGAGCTCAGGCATCTCGCTGCGACTCCTGCTGCCACTCGCCCCTAGTCTGCTGCCAACTCTGCCTGAAGTATTTAGGCCTCTGCCACTCCTCTGTGCATGTCCTGGCACTTCTCTGCCTGACATACTTAGTGCGTATATGAAGGTATTACAATGCGCTACACTATTCTTTAAACAGTATTTGTCTAGAACAGCAGCAGGTGATTACTTATTGCTGTCCTTTCACAGTATGTAGGCCCTTTACAGATTAACAGGTACAAAATGGTACACTACTTGGATGTACGTATGCGGTATGCACTGATGAGGGCAGAAAAATTTGCATCAATACGCAGAAAAAAATCTGTATTTTTGTAAAACACCAGCCAGTGAGTACTATTGTTTGGACTTTCACAGTATGCAGGCCCTTGACAGATTAACAGGTACAAAATAGTACACTACTTGGATGTAGGTATGCGGTATGCACTGATGAGGGCAGAAAAATGCGCAACAATATGCAGAAAAAATCAGTATTTTTGAAAAACACCAGTAGGTGATTACTTTTGGGACAACTTTCCCTGTATCTAGACTTGTTACAGATACAAAATAGTAGACTGCTTTGATGTAGGCATGTGGTATGCACGTATGAGGGCAGACAAATGCACTACAGTCCGCTGAAAAAACGTATTTGTGAACAGCAGCCGGACCCAACAGTGCAGCACCATCAAAAAAAGAAAACAGGGATTAAACCCTATATTGCACTCGGTCGAGTGTTAGGAATGGTGTGCGCTGGTTTTATACAGTATACACACAATTCTGAGCAGCAGATGATTTGTGGAGCAAACAAAGCACTGAATTGTACTGAAAAATGAGGAGATAGGATGGTTCATAAAGTTCAGGCAGCTTGTTGATCTGTATGAGGCAGCGAAATGCTATCTACCCCTCTCTGATGCAATGCTCAATAACGTGAATAGGAGGTTTATATATTGTCAGATCCTTCTCAGTGAGAACACTAAAGCACTGCACTCCTGTCTGTCCGCAATGCTGATGTGACTAGCAGTTGCAGTGGTACGCTGTGGTATAAGCAATTCACACATACTCAGTCCCGTCCTCTCTCTCTCTGAGAGCATGGATGAAATGAGCAGCAGCAAGATGGCTGCCGATTATATAGGGCTGTGACATCACAGGGGTCAATGAATGCTTATAGGCTGCATCTCGCATTTGATTCAGGGTCATCCCGCCTACCTACATTCCCAACCTCCCATAATCCCCTGCCCCATGTACTGACATGTGGATCCGCCATTTTAGGTCTCCTTTAGCCAGGAACGCTGTAAAATGGAATTTAATGAAGTGATTTGTGCGATAAAATCGGGGCGATATTCGCATTCGTTGCGAATCGAATATTTCATGAAATTCTTAACAAATTTGGGTTTGTCAGCTTCGATTCGCTCACCTCTATGTGTTAGTTTACATCTTTTCGCTGCTAGGAATTGTGCAACAATACTCATATATCTACATAAACATATAGGGGTACACGGTGACAAGGTAGTGTTTGTTAAACAATATTGTGGATTAGCGGGTGTCCCTTGAGGGGACTCCCCAGGTCACTGGGGGTTCACCTCTGTGGCTTTGGGAGACCATATGTTATTTGGCTCCCATATTTTAATTGTTTTTAAATTGTGTGATAAATACATTGTTTATCATGTGACCTGAATAAAGTACAAATTGTTATTTATCTATTGGTGTGCGCCTGTGTGTGCGTCTGCTTTTTCTTGTTTGGAATTATTGCTCCCAAATATGTGACATGTGACCATGTCTGGTACACGCTCCTTAGCATCTCTGATCAGTGGAGTACCTGTTACGCCGAGCGCTCCGGGTCCCTGCTCCTCCCCGGAGCGCTCGCGGCGTTCCTCTCTCTGCAGCTCCCCGGTCAGACCCGCTGACCAGGAGCGCTGCACTGAAATTGCCGGCGGGGATGCGATTCGCATAGCGGGACGTGCCCGCTCGTGAATCGCATCCCAAGTTACTTACCTGTCCCGGCCCCTGGCTGTCATGTCCTCATGCGCGCGCCAGCTCTCTAAGATTTAAAGGGCCAGTGCACCAATGATTGGTGCTTGGCCCAATTAGCCTAATTCGCTTCCACCTGCTCCCTGGCTATAATACCTCACTTCCCCTGCACTCCCTTGCCGGATCTTGTTGCCTTGTGCCAGTGAAAGCGTTTAGTGTTGTCCAAAGCCTGTGTTTCCAGATCTTCTGCTTTCCACATTGACTACGAACCTTGCCGCCTGCCACGACCTTCTGCTACGTCCGACCTTGCTCTTGTCTACTCCCTTGTACCGCGCTTATCTCAGCAGTCAGAGAGGTTGAGCCGTTGCCGGTGGATACGACCTGGTTGCTACCGCCGCTGCAAGACCATCCCGCTTTGCGGCAGGCTCTGGTGAATACCAGTAGCAACTTAGAACCGGTCCACCGACACGGTCCACGCCAATCCCTCTCTGGAACAGAGGATCCACCTCCAGCCAGCCGAATCGTGACAGTAGATCCGGCCATGGATCCCGCTGAGGTGCCGCTGCCAAGACTCGCTGACCTATCCACGGTGGTCGCTCAGCAATCGCAGCAAATTGCCCAAGGACAGCAGCTGTCGCAGCTGACCGCCACGTTACAGCAACTTCTGCCCCTGCTACAGCAGCAACCATCTCCTCCGCGAGCTCCTGCACCTCCTCCGCAGCAAGTGGCCGCTCCTAGCCTCCGCTTGTCCCTGCCGGACAAGTTTGATGGGGACTCTAGACTCTGCCGTGGCTTCTTGTCTCAATGTTCCCTGCATATGGAGATGTTGTCGGACCAATTTCCTTCAGAACGGTCTAAGGTGGCGTTCGTAGTGAGTCTTCTATCTGGAAAGGCTTTGTCTTGGGCCACACCGCTCTGGGACCACAATGATCCTGCCACAGTCACAGTCCAGTCCTTCTTCGCTGTAGTCCGTAGTGTCTTCGAGGAACCAGCCCGAGCTTCTTCTGCCTAGACTGCCCTGCTGAACCTGGTCCAGGGTAATTCTTCAGTAGGCGAGTACGCCATCCAATTTCGTACTCTCGCTTCCGAATTATCTTGGAATAACGAGGCTCTCTGCGCGACCTTTAAAAAAGGCCTATCCAGTAACATCAAGGATGTGCTGGCCGCACAAGAGATTCCTGCCAACCTGCAAGAACTTATCCATTTGGCCACCCGCATTGACATGCGTTTTTCTGAGAGACACCAGGAGCTCCGCCAGGAAAAAGACCTTGATCTCTGGGCACCTCTCCCACAGTATCCTTTGCAATCTACCCCTGTGCCTCCCGCCGAGGAGGCTATGCAAGCCTGAACCAGGAAGAGAGGACTCGCCGTAGGGAAGAAAATCTTTGTCTGTACTGTGCCAGTACCGAACATTTCTTGGTGGATTGCCCTATTCGTCCTCCACGTCTGGGAAACGCACGCACGCACCCAGCTCACGTGGGTGTGGCGTCTCTTGGTACGAAGTCTGCTTCTCCACATCTCACGGTGTCCGTGCGGATTTCTCCTTCTGCCAACTCCTCCCTCTCAGCCGTGGCCTGCTTGGACTCTGGTGCCTCTGGAAATTTTATTCTGGACTCACTTTATTTGGTGAATAAGTTCTGCATCCCGGTGACCCGTCTCGTCAAGCCGCTCTACATTTCCTCGGTCAACGGAGTTAAATTGGATTGCACCGTGCGTTACCGCACAAAACCCCTCTTAATGTGCATTGGACCCCATCACGAAAAGATTGAATTGTTCGTCCTTCCCAACTGCACCTCTGAAGTCCTCCTCGGTCTGCCATGGCTCCAGCATCATTCTCCCACCCTTGACTGGACCACCGGGGAGATCAAGAATTGGGGCCTTGCTTGCCGCAAGAAATGCCTCACCTCTGCTCCCAGTCCCGTCTGTCGGGCCTCAGTGTCTCCTCCTGTGCCTGGTCTCCCCAAGGCCTATCGGGACTGTGCAGTGCCTCCTCATAGCCCCCGTCCTGGTGACTCCTTGCCCCGTGCCAAGGTTCACCCTCTGCCCTCCCTCCCCATTCCCACTCCTGCTGTACTGCCTGCCTTTGAGGAAACCCTACAATCGCTCCCAGTGTCCTCGTCCCATGTGAAGCAATTGCCGGACAAAAAAAGGGGGAGACCTAAGGGGGGGGGGGAACTGTACGCAATCATTCTACAGCTATGCCTTAATTTTTTAAGCTATTGTGAATGTTAGGCCAGGGCTACACCGTGACTTTTTGTCATGCTACAAGATTTATTTTAATTACTGAGTAAAAGGGGTATTCCAGGCAAAAACTTTTTTATATATCAACTGGCTCTGGAAAGTTAAACAGATTTGTAAATTACTTCTATTAAAAAATCTTAATCCTTCCAATAGTTATTAGCTTCTGAAGTTTTCTGTCTAACTGCTCAATGATGATGTCACGTCCCGGGAACTGTGCATGATGGGAAAATATCCCCATAGGAGCTGCACAGCTCCTGGGACGTGAGTCATCAGAAAGCAGTTAGACAGAAAACAGCAACTCAACTTCAGAAGCTAATAACTATTGGAAGGATTAAGATTTTTTTTTATAGAAGTAATTTACAAATCTGTTTAACTTTCCGGAGCCAGTTGATATATAAAAAAAAGTTTTGGCCTGGAATACCTGTAACTCTCATTGACATTATATGTAGGGGCGGAAATAACATAGCAACTGGAGCCACACTGTTTCCTTAACTATAGAGGTTATGTAAACAGGGTAGCTTGTGGGGCCACACCAATGCAATAGGGAGTTACGTGAATGGCATTAGCCAGCCGATTTGGCTGTTTTCTGTGCCTGACCCTCTCCGCTTGCCGCAAACAGGTTGGAAATAGTTGGGTGGCAATCTTTTTCCCTTCGTGGGCAAACCACATTAAAGATTAAGTCAACTCAGGGTAACTGTTACGCCTAGCGCTCCGGGTCCCCGCTCCTCCCCGGAGCGCTTACGGCGTCCCTCTCTCCGCAGCGCCCCGGTCGGTCCCACTGACCGGGAGCGCTGCACTGTCTTGGCCGTCGGGGATGCGATTCGCACAGCGGGACGCGCCCGCTCGCGAATCGCATCCCAGGTCACTTACCCGTCCCGGTCCCCCGCTGTCATGTGCTGGCGCGCGCGGCTCCGCTCTCTAGGGCGCGCGCGCGCCAGCTCCCTGAGACTTAAAGGGCCAGTGCACCAATGATTGGTGCCTGGCCCAATTAGCTTAATTGGCTTCCACCTGCTCCCAGACTATATCTGATCTCTGCCCCTGCACTCCCCTGCCGGATCTTGTTGCCTTAGAGCCTAGTGAAAGCGTTACTGTGTTTGTCCATACTGTGTACTTGACCTCCTGCTATTGCCTTATTGACTACGATTCTTGCTGCCTGCCCCGACCTTCTGCTACGTCCGACCTTGCTTCTGTCTACTCCCTTGTACCGCGCCTATCTTCAGCAGTCAGAGAGGTTGAGCCGTTGCTAGTGGATACGACCTGGTCACTACCGCCGCAGCAAGACCATCCCGCTTTGCGGCGGGCTCTGGTGAACACCAGTAGTGACTTAGAACCGGTCCACTAGCACGGTCCACGCCAATCCCTCTCTGGCACAGAGGATCCACCTCCTGCCAGCCGGCATCGTGACAGTAGATCCGGCCATGGATCCCGCTGAAGTTCCTCTGCCAGTTGTCGCCGACCTCACTACGCTTGTCGCCCAGCAAGCTCGACAGATCGCCCAACAAGAGCACCAGCTGTCGTACTTGACCACCATGACTCAGCAACTTCAGTCGCAGCTACAGCAGCTTCAGTCTCAGCTACTGCAATTTCAGTCACAGCTACAGCAGCAACAACCTTCTCCTGCACCTCTTCCGCAGCGAGTGGCCACTCCTCGCCTCCGCTTGTCCATGCCGGACAAATTTGATGGGGACTCTAAGTTTTGCCGTGGCTTTCTTTCACAATGTTCCCTGCACTTGGAGATGATGTCAGACCAGTTTCCTACTGAAAGGTCTAAGGTGGCTTTCGTAGTCAGTCTTCTGTCTGGGAAAGCTCTGTCATGGGCCACACCGCTCTGGGACCGCGATGTCCCCGTCACTGCCTCTGTACACTCCTTCTTCTCGGAAATTCGAAGTGTCTTTGAGGAACCTGCCCGAGCCTCTTCTGCTGAGACTGCCCTGCTGAACCTGGTCCAGGGTAATTCTTCCGTTGGCGAGTACGCCATACAATTCCGTACTCTTGCTTCTGAACTATCCTGGAATAATGAGGCCCTCTGCGCGACCTTTAAAAAAGGCCTATCCAGCAACATTAAAGATGTTCTGGCCGCACGAGAAATTCCTGCTAACCTGCATGAACTCATTCATCTAGCCACTCGCATTGACATGCGTTTTTCTGAGAGACATCAAGAGCTCTGCCAGGAAAAAGACTTAGATCTCTGGGCACCTCTCCCACAGTCTCCGTTGCAATCTACGCCTAGGCCTCCCGCCGAGGAGGCCTTGCAAGTGGATCGGTCTCGCCTGACCCAGGAGGAGAGGAATCGCCGTAGGGAAGAAAATCTTTGTCTGTACTGTGCCAGTACCGAACATTTCTTGGTGGATTGCCCTATCCGTCCTCCACGTCTGGGAAACGCACGCTCGCACCCAGCTCTCGTGGGTGTGGCGTCTCTTGATTCAAAGTCGGCTTCTCCACGTCTCACGGTGCCCGTGCGGATTTCTCCTTCAGCCAACTTCTCCCTCTCAGCCGTGGCCTGCTTGGACTCTGGTGCCTCTGGGAATTTTATTCGGGATTCCTTGGTGAATAAATTCCGCATCCCGGTGACCCGTCTCGTCAAGCCACTCTACATTTCCGCGGTCAACGGAGTCAGGTTGGATTGCACCGTGCGTTACCGCACGGAGCCCCTCCTAATGTGCATCGGACCTCATCACGAAAAAATTGAGTTTTTGGTCCTCTCCAATTGCACTTCCGAAATTCTCCTTGGACTACCCTGGCTTCAACACCATTCTCCTACCCTGGATTGGTCCACAGGGGCGATCAAGAGCTGGGGTACCTCTTGTTTCAAGGACTGCCTTAAACCGGTTCCCAGTACTCCCTGCCGTGACCCTGTGGTTCCCCCTGTAATCGGTCTCCCTAAGGTCTTTATGGACTCTGCCTGCCATAAGAAGTGCCTCTCCCCCCCTCCCAGTCCAGTCAGGCAAGCCTCGGTGCCTCCTCATGGCCCCCGTCCTGGTGTCACACTGCCAGGCCTCGCCCTCTGCCCTCCCTCCCCATTCCCACTCCTGCTGTACTGCCTGCCGTTGAGGAAACCCTCCATTCTTTCCCGGTGTCCTCATCCCAGGGGAGGCAGTTACCGGACAAAGAGAAGGGGAGACCTAAGGGGGGGGGTACTGTTACGCCTAGCGCTCTGGGTCCCCGCTCCTCCCCGGAGCGCTTACGGCGTCTCTCTCTCCGCAGCGCCCCGGTCGGTCCCGCTGACCGGGAGCGCTGCACTGTCTTGGCCGTCGGGGATGCGATTCGCACAGCGGGACGCGCCCGCTCGCGAATCGCATCCCAGGTCACTTACCCGTCCCGGTCCCCCGCTGTCATGTGCTGGCGCGCGCGGCTCCGCTCTCTAGGGCGCGCGCGCGCCAGCTCCCTGAGACTTAAAGGGCCAGTGCACCAATGATTGGTGCCTGGCCCAATTAGCTTAATTGGCTTCCACCTGCTCCCAGACTATATCTGATCTCTGCCCCTGCACTCCCCTGCCGGATCTTGTTGCCTTAGAGCCTAGTGAAAGCGTTACTGTGTTTGTCCATACTGTGTACTTGACCTCCTGCTATTGCCTTATTGACTACGATTCTTGCTGCCTGCCCCGACCTTCTGCTACGTCCGACCTTGCTTCTGTCTACTCCCTTGTACCGCGCCTATCTTCAGCAGTCAGTGAGGTTGAGCCGTTGCTAGTGGATACGACCTGGTCACTACCGCCGCAGCAAGACCATCCCGCTTTGCGGCGGGCTCTGGTGAACACCAGTAGTGACTTAGAACCGGTCCACTAGCACGGTCCACGCCAATCCCTCTCTGGCACAGAGGATCCACCTCCTGCCAGCCGGCATCGTGACAGTAACATTTTACATATGTTTAGGTATGTTTACACCTTAGGGTTTGTAATTGCAATTTTCGAATACAAAGCTAGGAATGATTTGAAAAGAGCAGATATCTCCCTCTCTCCTTTATATATATCATCCATTCCTAAGCTGTCCCTGGCTTTATATTCAAAAATTACAATTAAAAACCTGAACATCATAGAGGACATCTCCTACCTTGGCCCAGCGGCAGATTATAATGAGCAAAATCTAGGTTACCACGCAGGGCCCTGTGCTCTTAGATCCATGGCAGTAAAGCAATCGCCCCAGGGCTCAAGTCCTGCAGAAATGCATGGAAAAGGAGTTCCTGCGCTTTTTACACAGCGGGAACATTGTTCCCATTAGCAGGAGTCTTGCAGAACCAGCCTTTGAGTGAAAATCTTGGGTGAGTTCCCACACTTTTTTGCCAGGACACTTTCCCACTTTAGGGAAGATTTATCAAACCTGTGTAGAGGAAGTGTGGTGCAGTTGCCCATAGCAACCAATCAGATTACTCTTCCATTTTTAAAAGGCCTTAAAAATGGAAGAAGCAATCTGATTGGTTGCTATGGGCAACTGCTTTACTCTTTCTCTACAGAAGTTTTGATTGATCTCCCCTTTGTGCTGTATATACATGTAAATACAGTTAAGAGCAGTTAATGCAAACCACATGCAGAATCAGACCTGAGGCCTACACTGAGACCAGATTGTTCTCTGCTCCTGATACTGGGCCCAGGACCCTTGGTACTCTTAATCCATCTCTCAGTACATGTTTTCCTTCTTGTTTTTAAAATGTTTCTTAGTCTATGGATGAACGTACACTTGTGTACCACAGTGGGTGTACCCTCTTGCCAAAAATGCACCTATAGAGCAGGTTGCAGTCCTGTGTGGCAGGGAGATGTCCTCTTCTTTAACTTTGTAACATGTGATCGACCCCCATCTCCCAAAATAAAATTAATGAAACCAAAGAATGCAAAATAAAGACACAACACATTGTAATCAGGTGTTAAATAGTCACAATTTTATTTAAAATGACAAATGACACTGAAAATGGCAAACCCCAGACTCACGAAGAGTCACCCTCTGGTACTCAGGCGAGAAAAAAAACCCTCTATGGAGGAGGAAATCTCGAGGGAGCCATGACTGGAGAGTTGCCCCTCCCTTGGGCTTAAAGGGGAATGTTAATATGTAACTTAGAGCAGTTTAAGAATTTGCACATTTTACATGATTTACAGACAATAACATAACAAAAACAGACAACAACATAACAAAAACACAACACATATACACACATACTAAACCGGATGTGAGAGAGATATTTCTGTGATATCCATCTCCATATTGATGGCTTGGCAGGAGTTGCTTTTCTCCCTTACAGATCCAGGTCCACCTCTCAGGAAGGTCGGCCCTTGGTTAAAGAGGTTGTCTAAAGCAGACAACCCCTTTCCCCTGCTAGAACCTCCAAATCACACAAGGGTAGGGTAGAGTAACGTAGTCAAGCTGAAGGTCCAAAGGCGCATCCAAGATGGCACTGATCATAGCAGCGTGCCCTTGTTTTGTGGGATCTTCCATTATGACATAAGCAGTGGTAATGTAGTTGTCATGGTTACTGCAGGTGCTTATTACTGATGCAGGCCTCATTCATTGGTCTCTCAGTGGTCTGAAATATTAAGCTTTTAACAGCTGACAGTGAACTTTACTACAGAAAATTACACTGGTTGCCAACACTTTTCCTCCTCCCATCCCTCTCAGACTGACAGCAGCATTTTGTATCCACAGATACTGAATTATGATGGCTGCAAAAAGAAACAGGAGGTGGGAGAGATCATCAGGCTCCTCTTTTACCTCCTGCAGTTCATTGTAGTTTCCAGATACCCCTGTAGGAGGAGCACCCCCTGGGTGCAGGATCTGTGCACTTCGGTTCATGTGACGATGATATCACTTTACATCCTTCATCACTTCTATGAAAACTGCCCTAATAATGCAGGGCTGACAGCATCTTTGCTGGTTGCTTGCTGTCGCCTCATGCTACCCCAATGAGCCAAATATGTAAAATATATAGTAAAAAATACTATAACGTTTTACACTCTAAACAGCTACAGGGTAAATGTATCCTTACTTATAGGAATTTTCCAATTTCTTAAAGGGATATTCCTCCCCTAGACATCTTATTCCCTTTCCAAAGGATAGGGGATAAGATGTTTGATTTCATGGGTTTCGGCCGCTGGTATTCTTGACATTTAGTTTTGGACATTTATTGCTGTAACTCCAGGTTCAGGCAGCCGTGGACGTGACATCATGCCACACCCCCTCCATTCATGGCTATGGGAGGGGACATGACAGCTGAGGTCACTTGTAACACCCCCTCCCATAGACGTGAATGGAGGAGGTGTGGCGTGGCTTCACATTCATATTCTGACCTGTGACATAGCCTAAGGATGTGACATTACCTTGTGCTTTATGGTTACACATCATGATCAGTGAGCGCAGTATACTACATTCCGTACTGCAAAAAAATATGGAAAGACAGCAGATCGCTCGTGACAACACTGCGGCCTTGCTTTTTCTTCAGAGTCGTGTTCCTTTCATTGTATTGTGTTTTATTAGCATTATAGAACAGGACACTACTGAAATGTAAACATGACTTTACAATACAGCAATGCATTAGGTGAAAACATGTAAAGTAATTATATGCTTCCCAAAAGCCAGACCATCAATCACACATTTATGGAATATGGATATGCCATTAAAATTATTTGTTGGAAAACTTATTAAACTTTCCCAAAAAATCAGATATTTGTTAAAAGATTCATCTCTTGTTTTTGTTGATTCTCTAACCTCTGCCATTGGTTGAAACAGGAAATGCATAGGTTAGATATTAAATCATTCAATAATGTTGGTTCTCTGCAGCATCTTATTTTAATGGACATACTTTATGATGGCATCAGGAGAGGTAGCTGTAATTCTGCCATTATGCAATGTGTAAATCCATGCCTTTGGTAGAAATCTATATGATCCATCACTGATGACATCCCATATACATATATAAGTCGTGGGGATGGGTATTTATGGGATCAAAGAGTGCAAGTTGTGCACATCAGCAGGTGTACATTGGGTAAGAGGAGAAGAATACCAATCTCCCCACACTTTATAAAATGTGGCTGGGCATTTCCTATTCTTGTAAACAATGTGCATAAATGGGAGGGTTGCGTTGAACAGCTTCTACCATTTAGAACACGTTGGGGGTCTGGGATCCATCCAATGAAGAGCCACCGTCTTGCATGCCATGAAGAGAGATTCCCTGAGTAACACACGGACATGATGGGGCCACACCTCCGCATCCAGGACACCAAATAAGCAAAGAAAAGGATCTCGTGGAGGGATAGGTTGTACAAAAGTAGCTAAAAGTTGCAGGATTTCCGTCCAGAACTGTACAATATAGGCACAGTCCCACATAAGATGCCAGAAGTTCGCCATAGGTCAGGGGTCCTCAAACTTTTTGAACCGTTGGAGGGCAAGACTATAGTAAAAAAAAACAACTATGAACAAATTCCTATGCACACTTATATATCTTATTAGTGGACTACCCCCTTAAGTACGTAAGTACACAGCACAGGTCCCCCCACATTAGGTAGGCAGCATAGATCCCCCCACAATAGGTTGGCAGTATAGTTCCCCCATATTAGGTAGGCAGCATAGATCCCCCCACATTAGGCTACACTTCCCCCACATTAGGTTGGCAGTATAGTTCCCCACATTAGGCTGGCAGTATAGTTCCCCCATATTATGTTGGCAGTATAGCTCCCCCCACATTAGGTTGTAGTTCCCCCACATTAGGTTGGCAGTATAGTTCCCCCACATTTAGTTGGCAGTATAGTTCCCTCTCCCCACATTTAGTTGGCAGTATAGTTCCCCCACATTAGGTTGGCAGTAGAGATCCCCCACATTAGGTTGGCAGTAGAGATCCCCCCTCATTAGGTTGTAGTTCCCCCACATTAGGTTGGAAGTATAGTTCCCCCACATTAAGTTGGCAGTATAGTTCCCCCACATTAGGTTGGCAGTATATTTCCCCCACTTTAGGTGGGTAGTATAGTTCCCCCACATTAGGTGCAGTATAGTTCCCCCACATTAGGTGCAGTATAGTTCACCCACATTAGGTGCAGTATAGTTCCCCCACATTAGGTGCAGTATGTTCCCCCACAGACATACAGCCTCCAGCCATACAGTGTATGGCTGGAGGCTGTATGCCTGTGTATTGCCCTACTTCAGTTCCCCGTCCACCACTCCTCCGGTATGGCCATAGCAGTAAGTCCTGGGACCGGAGGAGCGGTGGTCGGAGCACCGAAGCTGACGTGCCACTGGTAACACTTATCAAGCTAGCCAGCGCACGTCCTGCTCGCTGCTCTGCTGCTATGGGTGCACGCATCGGACGTAAGTGATGTCACTGCGTGTGCTACCTCCCGGCAGCCCCTGCATTTTTTAAGTAATCGGGGCCGCAAAGAGTTAACAGGGGCATCCCTGTGTCCCGAAAACATCTTTCGGGACACAGGGAGGTTCTTATGGAGCGGCGACAGGCGGGCCGGATAAATGTCCTCGGCGGGCCACATGTGGCCAGCGGGGCATAGTTTGAGGACCCCTGCCCTAGGTGCATGACAACGATGACATGCGGCCGATTCAGAACGACCCATGGCTAACAGCCGAACTGGGGTAATGTAACTATAGTGAATGATGTACAATTGAATTAGTTTATTATTGGCCGCTGGAGAAACCATGGTGTGAGACATCTGAACCTCCTCCCACTGTTCAGCAGACATCTCAGGTATATGGTACCGCCAGCGCTGCTCAGCCGGTAATGGTTTATGGGCAATTTTCACCTGGATGAGGTGCGCATACAAAACAGAAATCAAACCTCTAGTAACTTGGGATTTCAAAACCCCCGATCAGGGGATAGTCTGAGATCGGGGGCTCCCCACAGGAAGCTGCTCCTGAAGAGCATGTTGCAATTGCAGGTACTTATAGAAAAAGTTTCTATGTATATTATAAGATTCTTGCATTTGAGTGAAAGACATCTAAACTCCATTAATATATACATCAGACAATGAATGAACACCCATCTCGCCCCAGGAGCGGGAGTCCTGGGACCCCAGCAACTGAGGCAGATGAGGGTTATGCCACAATGGGTGATCAGTATAGGCATGTATTCTCTTAGCTGCCTTCCAAACTTGTATAGCAACCTCATGAAGTAGAAGAAGGCCCCTTAAAGAGAGGATGTTGCAGCACAACATTTACAAACCTCTCTAGGGTTTCTTCAGGACTAGGCAAAGGGTCAGATAAAACCCAGCGAAGGTAGCGGAGCTGTCCAGCCAGGTAATACAAATGGATGTTAGGGAACGCAGCACCTGTCCACAATTTAGGGCGTTTTAAAACTGAAAGGGCCACTTTATGTCTATTTGGTCCCCAGACAAACGGAGACAGCAAGGACTGAAAAGGTATCAAAAAAGGATTTGGGGACAGGGCATGCAGAGTGCTCCAGACAGTATAGGCATTTTAAGAGGATAATCTGTTTACTCACATTTATATGGCCCACTAGAGCCAGAGGGAGAGATACCCAAATCTTAAATTTTGTGCAGACATAAGAGAGTAAGGGAAGAATATCTGATTGCAAGTCCATGGAGGGGTCCCTATTGACATATATACTGAGATATTTAAAGGATTGGACAACCGGCAGGCCACATACCACTATGTTAAAGGCGCCTCATTTGTCTCTAGGTGTTAAAAAGGTTATCTGGGAGCTAAAATGTCGATACCCTTCCCTTTTCCCCAGTGGATCACTTTCAATTTGGTCTAGTCTCATCCTGATACATTCTGGTATGAAAGGAGGGGGGCTGAGATGGTGGATTAGGTACTACATTGAGATCTCCGCCTGTAAGAGAAACCAGGCCTCCATGTGGTGGCCAATGTACACATAATGTTGCTAAATAGAGATGAGCGAACTTTTCAAAAATTCGATTGGGCCGATTCGCCGAATTTTCCGAAAAAGTTTGTTTCGATCCAATTTTTTTTTGCGGCGAATCCATATAAAAAAAGGCTATTTGTAGCCTACATACAGCCTCTATAGGGGTATAGAATACTTTGCTGTGTTCTAAAACGCATATGGAGTGTGCTGGGGTAGTGAAATAATACTGTTATTCAGAATAACATGCAGATTACCGGCATCGCTTTTAGAATCACTGCCGCACAGCAGCACAATGACAGAGCCTGATGGTGGCATCAGTGTCAGGAGACCATGTAGTGACTGAATGACAGCATGGAGGTGTTGGCAGCATGAGGAGACCATTTAGTGGCTGAATGGCACAGCGTGGAGGTGTTGGCAGCATGAGGACACCATATAGTGGCTGAATGACACAGCTTGGATGAGGCTAAAGCATGAGGACACCATATAGTGGCTGAATGACACAGCGTGGAGGTGTTGGCAGCATGAGGAGACCATATAGTGGCTGAATGGCACAGCGTGGAGGTGTTGGCAGCATGAGGACACCATATAGTGGCTGAATGACACAGTGTGGACATGTTGGCAGCATGAGGAGACCATAGAGTGGCTGAATGACACAGCGTGGAGGTGTTGGCAGCATGAGGAGACCATATAGTGGATGAATGGCACAGCCCGGAGTTGCCAGCAGCATGAGTAGGCACTAGGCCTTCACAATCCCCAAGATTAAAATATGAATTAAGAAATTTAAACCAAAGATTTTGGATAGCGGGTGCTACCTATGAGAAAATGTAAAATTCCTAGACCCAGGCCCCACAGCGGCATCAGTAAACCATATATTGCCTGAATGACACAGCCTGGAGTTGGCTGATGCACGAGTACACAGCAGGGCTTCACAATTCCCCCCAAAAAACAACACAATTTTAGAAATTTTTGAAAAAGATTTTGGATAGCGGGTGCTATCTATGAGAAAATTTGAAAATCCCAGACCCAGGCCCAGCAGCTCCATCATTTTTTTATTTGAAAATTAAAACAAACTTTCAGTGTCCCGGACCCCAGCGTGAGGGTACGAAGGACCAAATCCAACAAGCCCCCACAGCAACATCAGTAAACCATATATTGCCTGAATGACACAGCCTGGAGTTGGCTGATTCACGAGTACACAGCAGGGCTTCATAATCCCCCCCAAAAAACACCACAATTTTTGAATAAAAAAAAAAGATTTTGGATAGCGGGTGCTACCTATGAGAAAATTTGAAATTCCCAGACCCAGGCCCCACAGCGGCATCAGTAAACCATATATTACCTGAATGACACAGCCTGGAGTTGGGGCTGATGCACGAGTACACAGCAGGGCCTCACGATCCCCCCCCCCCAAAAAAAAAACACAATTTTAGAATTTTTTGAAAAATATTTTGGATAGTGGGTGCTACCTATGAGAAAATTTGAAATTCCCAGACCCAGGCCCAGCAGCGCCATCATTTTTTTATTTGAAATTTAAAGCAAACTTTCAGTGTCCTGGACCCCAGCGTGTGGGTACGAAGGACTAAATCAAACAAGCCCCCACAGGGCTCATGTGGCCGTGAGATGTAGGCGCAACGTCTCCATTGCCCTGACCGGCCATTGTTTCCAAGACTTTTTGCCAAGGCAAACCATGTGAAGAACAGCGTGACACCGCTGTGCCCTGCACACATGGTATGCTAAAGGGCCACTGAGACTTGTCCGGGCAGTGGAGGCTTAAGACACAGTGGAGGATATGGAGGCGGAGTAGCACACTGTCACAGGACCAACGGGCTGACAGAGTGTAGCAGGAAGCAGCATTGAGTACACACCAGGGCTTCAGAATCCCAAAGAAAAAACAACCATTTTTTAAAAAAGAATTAAGAATATTTAGGACAGCGGGTGCTACTTATATATTGCCTGAATGACACAGCCTGAAGTTGGCTCATGCATGAGTACACACTAGGGCTTCAAAATCCCCCCAACAAAACACAATTGTAGAAATTTATGAAGAAGACTTTTAAATAGCGGGTGCTACCTATGAGAAAGTTTGAAATTCCCAGACCCAGGCCCAGCAGCGGCATCAGTAAACCATAAAGCCTGAATGACACAGCCTGGAGTTGGCTGATGCATGAGTACGCACCAAAGCTTCACAATCCCTAATAAAAAAGACAAACATTTTTGACGAAAAATGTTAACAAAAATTTAGGACAGCGGGTGCTCTCTATATATTCCCAGAATGACGCAGCCTGGAGTTGGCTGCAGCATGAGGAGACCATTGAAATGTGTGATTTTTTTAATTGAAATTTAAATCAAAATTTGAGTCCCGGACCCCGCCGTGTGGGTACAAAGGACCTAATCTCACAAGCACCCACAGGGCTCAAGTGGCCGTAAGATGTAGGCGCAACTTCTCCATTTTTGGTTTTTGTACCTTTAAGAGCAAGCGCATATCCAAGAGTCCAGAAGACTCAATAATGCAGGATGATGGACCACCAAAAGACATTCTTCTCTAAAATAATTTTTTATGAAATAAAGAAGAAGAGTTCATCCCTCTCCGTATTTTTTTTTTTTGAAAATTTTACTTTAAAAATCACACGCAACAAGCGTTCAATGGTGAAATGGTTATTATTCTGGAAAATTCAATTTTATTACTGTGATAATTATCAGAAATTTTGAAAAAAACACTACCCAAGGACTGAGGGGTTTTCAGTTTTTGCACTTTCATTTTTTCCTCCTCACCTTTTAAAAACCATAACCCTTTCAATTTTGCACCTAAAAATCCATATGATGGCTTATTTTTTGTGCCACCAATTCTACTTTGCAGTGACATCAGTCATTTTACCCAAAAATCTACAGCGAAACGGAAAAAATAAATCATTGTGCGACGAAATTGAAGAAAAAACGCCATTTTGTAGCTTTTGGGTGCTTCCCTTTCTATGCAGTACATTTTTCAGTAAAAATGACACCTGATCTTTATTCTGTAGGTCCATACGATTATAATGATACCCTACTTATATCGGTTTGATTTTGTTGTACTTCTTGTCATCTTCTGACCCCTATAACTTTTTTATTTTTCTGCGTATGGGTCAGTATGAGGGCTCATTTTTTGCGCCGTGATCTGACAATTTTAGCGGTACAATGTTTGTATTGATCGGACTTTTTGATTGCTTTTTATTCATTTTTTCATGATATAAAAGGCGACCAAAATACGTTATTTTGGACTTTGGAATTTTTTTGCGCGTATGCCATTGACCGTGCAGTTTAATGATATATTTTTATAGTTCGGACATTTACGCACGCGGCGATACCACATGTTTATTTATATTTACACAGGTTTTTTTTATGGGAAAAGGGGGGTGATTTGAACTTTTATTAGGGAAGGGGTTAAATGACCTTTGATAACTTGTTTTTTTCACTTTTTTTTTGCAGTGTTATAGCTCCCATAGGAGACTATTACACTGCACACCGGGAGCGGGCTTAGAACGTACAGGTACGTCTTAAGTCCTTAAGTGCTTAATAACCCCATACATTGCACCATAAATGTTGAAATTTAAATTAAGCATGTATGTATGTTTTTCAAAAATCCTAAAATTAAAGGCCCAAGCCCAGAAGCATCATGAAGTCAAGTAGTTCCTGAAAGACACAGGAGCAGTCAGGAGTAGGCATCAGCAGTACCCAAGAGGCTTTAATAACCCCTTATATTGCACGATCAATCGCGAGATCGAGCAATAATAGGTGTGTTATGCCCTCAGATGTCCGGGGCTGCACGCGCGCGCTACACTGAACGGACCAGCGTGTGTCTATCTTTCACCGACAGGTGTGGGTAACCCGCTGAACCCCGTTCGCTATAGGGATTGCAATTATTTGCCAGGAAAGAAGAATCCCAACTAAGTGCGGGTCATAAGCTCGGGTTCATTAAGTCCCTGCCCTTTGTACACACCGCATGTCTCTACTACCGATTGGATGGTTTAGTGAGGTCCTCGGATCGGCCCCGGTGGGGTAGGAGAAGGCCCTGGCAAAGCGCCGAGAATTTAAATTTGAAATTTGCATTAAGCATGTATTAGCTACTGCTAAACTTCCAAAAATTAAAGGCCCAAGGCCAGAAGCGTCAGTGAGGCAAGTAGTTCCTGAAAGACACAGGATGAATCAGGAGCAGGCATTCACAGTACCCAAGAGGATTTCATAACCCCTTATATTTAAAGATCAATGTTGACATTTGCATTAAGCATGTATTTAGCTACTGCTAAACATCCAAAAATTAAAGGCCCAAGGGCTGAGGCATCAATGAGGCAAGTAGTTCCTGAAAGACACAGAATGAATCAGGAGCAGTCATTTGCAGTACCAAAGAGGGTTTCATAACCCTAATTGATAACCCAAGAGGGTTTCATAACCAACCATAATTGGGAAATGTTGGTGTAGCAGCATGGTCAATCTACAATCTGGCATTGGTGGCTGGAAATCCTGGCTGATCCATCCCTGATTCATCTTGACAAATGTCAGTCTCTCCACATTTTTAGTGGACAGACGAGTTTGCCTTGGGGTGAATATGGCCTCGGCAGGACAGCTTTTCCAGGGTAAACTCTGCTAGTTGCGGCCATAAATCAAGTTTGGCTGCCGAGAAGTCCAGCGGATCTTCAATGGTTGTCGGCATGGTCATGTCAAGGTATGCCACCACCTGCTGGTTCAGGTCTTGCTCTATGCCTACCTACTGCTGATGAGTTGCTTCACTATGCGGGTGAAGAAAGCTACTCAACAGCCACTGTAGACTCAGGCTGCTCATTGAGCTGGTACTGCTCCTGCCACCCCTCCCCTCCCCAGCAGCCATGGCAGTGGAAGGTGAGCGCAGAGGAACCCCCGAGTCAGACCTGCGAGTGGATGGACATGGTGGCATCAGCCAACTGACTACGTAGAATCTCTCTGTAGTAGGTAAGTTTGTCCTCTCTCTCAGTGGGTGTAAAAAAGGCCCCCATTCTGGGACGGTAGCGAGGGTCTAATAAGGTGGAGAACCAGAAGTCATCCCACTGACGAATTTTGACAATTCGGGGGTCACTACGCAAGCAACTGAGCATGCATCTTGCCATTTGCGTCAGTGACGAGGAGGGACTACCTGCCTTAATCTCCACTGCATACTGCCATGGTGTGTCTGGGTCCTCTGTCTCGCCTTCCTCATAACCCTCCAGCTCCTCTGGCTGCTCCTCCTCTCCTGTCCCATGACTAGAAACATATCATCCAACCTAAACTGTGCTCCGCTCTGCCCCTCATCCTCCTCCTCCTCCAGTTCAGCCCCCACAGGGCTCATGTAGCCTTGAGATATAGGCGCAACGTCTCCATTGCGGTGACCAGCCATGGTTTCAATCATTTGTTGTAGGAAATGTAAGAGTGGAATTACGTCGTTCAGGGCGTAATCCAGGCAATTTACAAATAATGTGGCTTCCTCAAAGGGCCTCAGCACACGGCAGGTGTCGCTTATGAGCTGCCACTGGTTCACATTGAAGTTACACAGGGGAATACTCCTATCTGCTTGGATCAAGAAATCGGTGAAGGCTTTTCTTTGTTCGTATAGTCTGTCCAACATATGGAGGGTGGAATTCCAACGTGTGGCAACGTCACAAATAAGACTATGTTGTGGGATACCGTTCTGACGCTGCAGCTCAAGGAAGATGTGCTTGGCGGTGTACGAGTGGCTGAAGTGCATGCACAGTTTCCTTGCCATTTTCAGGATGTTTTGCAAATGGGGTGAAGACTTGAGGAAGTGCTTGACAACCAGATTCAACACGTGTGCCATGCAGGGCGCATGTTTCACACTTCCTTGTCGCAGTGCGGACACGATGTTCCTCCTGTTGTCGGTTACCATGGTTCCCATTTCCAGATTTCGTGGAGTAAGCCATACTCGGATTTCTTTAAGAATGAACTTTAGCAGTTCCACCCCTGTGTGACTCCGTTCACCAAGGCAAACCATGTGAAGAACAGCTAGACACCGCCGTGCCTTACACACATGGTACGATCAAGGGCCACCGAGATATGAACGTGCAGTGGAGGTCGAGCACAAGATGGAGGATGAGGAGGTGGCATCGCACACTGTAACAGGACCAACTGCCTGAGAGTGAGAGCGTGGAGGATGAAATGGTGTGACCTGTCCAAGTTGCTGTTGTGGCTGTGCAGGAACCACATTTACCCAGTGGGCCGTAAAAGACAAGTATTGTCCCTGCCCGTAGTTACAGCTTCACACGTCGGCGCTGCCGTGCACTTTTGAACACACCGACAGGCTCAAGGACTGGCCAACCTTCTCCTGTACAAACTTATGCAGGGCTGGTACTGCCTTCTTCGCAAAGAAATGACGGCTTGGGGCTCTCCACCTCGGCTCGGCACAAGCCATCAATTCTCTGAAAGGTGCAGAGTCCACCACTTGAAAAGGGAGGGACTGCAACACCAGCAACTTGGACAGGAGCACATTCAACTTCTGTGCCGTTGGATGAGTGGGCGCATACTGTTATCTCTTGGACATGGCTTCGCCAATGGATTGTTGGCGGAATGGCTGACTAAAAGCGGGAGAAGCAGGAGTGACAGGAGGGTTTGACACACAGCTCCCTTCGGCTGAGGTGGTGGAGCCTTGGCTGGATGAAGGAGGGAGCGGATGGCCACTGGGTGATGCAGCAAGCTGGACCACTACATCGGAGCCACGGTTCTCCCAGGCCGCTTTATGGTGGCGAAGCATGTGTTGACGCAGGGCCGTGGTGCCGACATTGGGACCCTGGCCACACTTCACCTTCTGCCGACAGATATTGCATGAGGCTACGTGAACCTCCTCTGGATGCCTGATGAAAAACTGCCACACCGCCGAGTAGCTGATTTTCCCACCTGCAGTCCGCACTAATTGACTGCTACTGGCCCCGTCTCCAGGAACCCCTGTTGCACTACCTCCTGGAAAGGTAGGCTGCCGCTAAGCAGGTGGTCTCCCCTGGGCCCGTTTGGCTCCTGAATTTCCACTCCTGCCACCACGCTGACTGCCAACCATGCTAACGCCTTGCTGCCTCAAGGGCAACCTGCAACTCTCTTCTCCTGATGATGATGATGAAGCCCCTTCTGCACCTGGCTTCCAATTGCGATCGGCTTCATCATTATCAACAGGTGTGTGCACGTCACTGATGTCCTCCTCAGGTTCCCCAACAGTGTCTGCTTCAGGACCCTGAACCCTTGCAACACCGCCTCCCACGTCACTACTTGGCCACCTAGCGGAGCAAGCGGCGCATGTCTCCTCCCCTTCTTGGCTGTCCAGTAGCTGCTGACTGTCCTCTATTAGATCGTCCTCAGTAAATAGTGGAGCTGAACCCACAGCATAAGATACTTCTTTAGGAGAGGGAACAGAATAGGACAAAGGCAATGGGAGGACAGGGACTGCTCCCGGGCCATGCCAACTGAGGGTTGTGTCTGAGGAACCCACCGACTGTTGACTGGGGGTGTCAGATGTTACTTGTGATGACGTGGGTGAGAGTGTTAACCAATCGACGACGGCAGATGGGTTGCTGGTCGAGACGCGACCGCTGGCTGATAACGGGAGCTCAGGCCTCTCACTGCGACTCCTGCTGCCACTCGCCTCAAGTCTGCTTCCAACTCTGCCTGAAGTATTTAGGCCTCTGCCACTCCTCTGTGCATGTCCTGGCACTTCTCTGCCTGACATACTTAGTGCGTTTATGAGGGTATTACAATACGCTACACTACTCTTTAAACAGAATTTGTCTAGAACAGCAGCAGGTGATTACTTATGGATGTCCTTTCACAGTATGTAGGCCCTTTACAGATTAACAGGTACAAGATGGTACACTACTTGGATGTACGTATGCGGTATGCACTGATGAGGGCAGTAATATGCGCAACTATAGGCAGAAAAAACTCTGTATTTCTTAAAAACACCAGCCGGTGAATACTATTGTTTGGACTTTGACAGTATGGAGCACCTTGACAGATTAACAGGTACTAAATGGTACAATACTTGGATGTACCTATACGGTATGCACTAATGAGGGCAGTAATATGCGCAACTATACGCAGAAAACACTCTGTATTTTTGTAAAACACCAGCCGGTGAATACTATTGTTTGGACTTTGACAGTATGGAGCACCTTGACAGATTAACAGGTACTAAATGGTACAATACTTGGATGTACCTATGCGGTATGCACTGATGAGGGCAGTAATATGCGCAACTATACGCAGAAAAAAATAAGTATTTTTAAAAACACCAGCAGGTGATTACTTTTGCCAGGAGTCAGGACTTTCCCTGTATCTAGACTTGTTACAGATACAGAATAGTAGACTGCTTTGATGTAGGCATGTGTTATGCACGTATGAGGGAAGACAAATGCACTACAGTCCACTGAAAAAGAATGTATTTGTGAACAGCAGCAGGACCCAACAGTTCAGCACCACAATAAAAAAAATGCAGGGATTAAACCCTAAATTGCACTCTGTCACACAATTCTGAGCAGCAGATTATTTCTGGAACAAAAAAAAAATACTGAATTGCGCTGAAAAATTAGGTGGGAAGATGGTTGATAAAGTTCAGGCAGCTTGTTGATCTGTATGAGGCAGCTAACAGCTATCTGCCCCTCTCTGCTGCAATGCTCAATAACGTGAATAGGAGGTTTAGCTATCAATGATCCTTCTCAGTGTGAAAGCACTCTGCACTCCTGTCTTTCTCCAGTGCTGATGTGACTAGCAGTTGCAGTGTAACGCTGTAGTATAAGCTAGTCAGACACACGCAGTCCCGTTCTCTCTACCTCTGAGTGCATAGACGAAATGAAGAGAGGCAAGATGGCTGCCGATTATATAGGACTGTGACATCACAGGGTTCAATGAATGCTGATAGGCTGCATCTCACATGTGATTCAGGGTCATCCCGCCTACCTTCATTCCCGCCGCTGTTTCCCGCCCTCCCATAATCCCCTGCACCATGTACTCACACGTGGATCCACCATTTTAGGTCTCCAATAGCCTGGAGCGCTGTAAAATGAAGTTTAATCGATCGAATCGCAGCGATATTCGCATTCGTTGCGAATCAAATTTTTCATGAAATTCGTAACGAAATTCGGCTTCATCAACTTCGATTCGCTCAACATCAGCAGTAGAGATGAGCGAACTTACAGTAAATTTGATTCGTCACGAACTTCTCGGCTCGGCAGTTGATGACTTTTCCTGCATAAATTAGTTCAGCTTTCAGGTGCTCCGGTGGGCTGGAAAAGGTGGATAGAGTCCTGGGAAAGAGTCTCCTAGGACTGTATCCACCTTTTCCAGCCCACGGGAGCACCTGAAAGCTGAACTAATTTATGCAGGATATGTCATCAACTGCCGAGCCGAGAAGTTCGTGACGAATCAAATTTACTGTAAGTTCGCTCATCTCTAATAAGCAGCATCACGCATACATTTGCTGCCACTGGTTTCGCCTACATGTGGAGATTTCAATGTAGTACTTGCCCCATCACCTCAGCCTTCCCCCTTCTTTTCAAAAGGTATCAGGACAAGACAAGATCGATCCAGAAGTAAGCAGCTAGGGGGCAAAGAAAGGTTATACCTTTTCAGCTGTTTAGATAACCTCTTTAACCCCTTAAGGACTTAGCCCTTTTCACCTTAAGGACTCGGACGTTTTTTGCAATTCTGACCACTGTCACTTTAAACATTAATAACTCTGGAATGCTTTTAATTATCATTCTGATTCCGAGAAGGTTTTTTTGTGACATATTATACTTTAACATAGTGGTAAAATTTTGTGGTAACTTGCATCCTTTCTTGGTGAAAAATCCCCAAAATTTATGAAACAAAGGAAAATTTTATATTTTTCTAACTTTGAAGCTCTCTGCTTGTAAGGAAAATGGATATTCAAAAAAAAATTTTTGGCTCACATATACAATAGGTCTACTTTATGTTTGCATCATAAAATTGACGTGTTTTTACTTTTGGAAGACACCAGAGGGCTTCAAAGTTCAACAGCAATTTTCCAATTTTTCCAAAAATTTTCAAACCTGATATTTTTCAGGGACCAGTTCAGTTTTAAAGTGGATTTGAAGGGTCTTCATATTAGAAATACCCCATAAATGACCCCATTATAAAAACTACACCCCCAAAGTATTCAAAATGACATTCAGTAAGTGTTTTAACCCTTTAGGTGTTTCACAGGGGTAAAAGGAGAAATTTTTTACTTGTATTTGTAGCCCAATTTCTCTTAAGTAAGCGCATACCTCATATGTCTATGTAAATTGTTCGGCGGGCGCAGTAGAGGGCTCAGAAGGGAAGGAGCGACAAGGCGATTTTGGAGGGAACATTTTTCTGAAATGGTTTTTGGGGGGCATGTCACCTTTAGGAAGCCCCTAGGGTGTCAAAACAGCAACAAAAAAAAAAACACATACCATTTTGGAAACTAGACCCCTCGGGGAATGTAACATGGGATAAAGTGAGCCTTAATACCCCACAGGTGTTTCATGACTTTTGCAAATGTAAAAAAATTTTTTTTTTTACCTAAAATGCTTGTTTTCCCAAAAAGCTTACATTCTGAAAAAGGGTAATAGCAGAAAATACCCCACAAAATTTGAAGCCCAATTTCTCCCGATTCAGAAAACACCCCATATGGGGGTGAAAAGTGCTCTGCTGGCGCACTACAGGTCTCAGAAGAGGAGTAGTCACATTTGGCTTTTTGGAAGCAAATTTTGCTCTGGGGGCATGCCGCATTTAGGAAGCCCCTATGGTGCCAGGACAGCAAAAAAAAAAAAAACCCACATGGCATTACATTTTGGAAAATAGACCCCTCGGGGAACGTAACAGTGTTACAGTGAGTACTTACACCTCACAGGTTTTTTTGAACAGTGGGCCATTAAAGTGAAAAATTAGATTTTTTTGCACTATATTGATAGTGTTACCCCAAATGTTTCCTTTTCACATTGGGTAATAGGGCAAAAGGCCCACAAAATTTGTAGAACAATTTTTGTCTGAGAAAAAAAATACCCCATATGTGGATGTAAATTGCTCTGTGGACGCACTGCAATGCACAGAATAGAAGGAGTGAAAATGTTGTTGAAATTGAAATTGGGGTCATGTGCATTTATAAAGACCCCAACAGCAAAAAAAAAAAAAAAAAACACATGTGACACAATTTTTGAAATTACACCCCTCAATGAACGTAACAAGGGGTACAGTGGGAAATAACACCTCAAAGGTTTTTTGAAAAGTGGGCTATAAATTGAAAAATTAGATTTTTTTACAGTAAAATGCTGGGGTTACCCAATTTTTAACATTTTCACAAGGGGTAATATGAGGAATTGGGTTACAAATTTTGGAGGGCTTTTTCCCCTGACTATGGGGTAACGTGCTGGGCGGGCGCACAACAAGGCTCAGAAGTCATAGAGGTCAGTTTGTATTTGTGGCCTATGGCATATCAGTAGCTGACGGTTACATACATTCCAAGGAAAATACAAAAATGAAACACCCACATGTGACACCATTACAGAAAGTACCCACCCTGAGGAATGGGTATAGGGGTAAAGAGGACATTTTGAACGCACGGGTGTTTCCTAAATTTATTTTCCAGGAATGGATGAAGGGTAGCTGTCACGATTCGGCTTCCAGGTAGTGGATCCTCTGTGCCAGAGAGGGATTGGCGTGGACCGTGCTAGTGGACCGGTTCTAAGCCACTACTGGTTTTCACCAGAGCCCGCCGCAAAGCGGGATGGTCTTGCTGCGGCGGTAGTGACCAGGTCGTATCCACTAGCAACGGCTCACCTCTCTGGCTGCTGAAGATAGGCGCGGTACAAGGGAGTAGGCAGAAGCAAGGTCAGACGTAGCAGAAGGTCGGGGGCAGGCGGCAAGGTTCGTAGTCAGGATGGGTAGCAGAAGTTCAGGTACACAGGCTTTGGACACACTAAACGCTTTCACTGGCACAAGGCAACAAGATCCGGCAAGGGAGTGCAAGGGAGGAGACTAGATAAAGGCAGGGAGCAGGTGGGAGCCAATTAAGCTAATTGGGCCAGGCACCAATCATTGGTGCACTGGCCCTTTAAGTCTCAGAGAGCTGGCGCGCGCGCGCCCTAGAGAGCGGAGCCGCGCGCGCCAGCACATGACAGCAGGGGACCGGGACGGGTAAGTGACCTGGGATGCGATTCGCGAGCGGGCGCGTCCCGCTGTGCGAATCGCATCCCCAACGGCCAAAACAGTGCAGCGCTCCCGGTCAGCGGGACTGACCGGGGCGCTGCAGGGAGAAAGACGCCGTGAGCGCTCCGGGGAGGAGCGGGGACCCGGAGCGCTAGGCGTAACAGTACCCCCCCCCTTAGGTCTCCCCTTCTCTTTGTCCGGTAACTGCCTCCCCTGGGATGAGGACACCGGGAAAGAATGGAGGGTTTCCTCAACGGCAGGCAGTACAGCAGGAGTGGGAATGGGGAGGGAGGGCAGAGGGCGAGGCCTGGCACGGGGCAGTGTGACACCAGGACGGGGGCCATGGGGAGGCACAGAGGCTTGCCTGATGGGACTGGGAGGGGGGGAGAGACACTTCCTGTGGCAGGCAGAGTCCCAGTTCCTGATCTCCCCGGTGGTCCAATCAATGGTGGGGGAATGAAGCCGGAGCCAAGGCAGACCGAGGAGGACCTCAGAGGTACAGTTGGGGAGAATGAAGAACTCAATCTTTTCGTGGTGGGGTCCGATAGACATCAGGAGGGGTTCTGTGCGGTAACGCACGGTGCAGTCCAATCTGGCTCCGTTGACCGCGGAAATGTAGAGCGGTTTGACGAGACGGGTCACCGGGATGCTGAATCTATTAACAAAGGACTCCAACATAAAATTCCCGGAGGCACCAGAGTCCAAGCAGGCCACGGCTGAGATGGAGGAGTTGGCTGTAGAGGAAATCCGCACGGGCACCGTGAGACGTGGAGAAGAAGACTTAGAAGCAAAAGATGCCACACCCACGTGAGCTGGGTGCGTGCGTGCGTTTCCCAGGCGTGGAGGACGGATAGGGCAATCCACCAAGAAATGCTCAGTACTGGCACAGTACAGACAGAGATTTTCTTCTCTACGGCGATTCCTCTCTTCCTGGGTCAGGCGAGACCGATCCACTTGCATGGCCTCCTCGGCGGGAGGCCCAGGCGAAGACTGCAAAGGATGCTGTGGGAGAGGTGCCCAGAGATCTAAGTCTTTTTCCTGGCGGAGCTCTTGGTGTCGCTCAGAAAAACGCATGTCAATGCGGGTAGCCAAATGGATGAGTTCTTGGAGGTTGGCAGGAATCTCTCGTGCGGCCAGCACATCCTTGATGCGACTGGATAGGCCTTTTTTAAAGGTCGCGCAGAGAGCCTCATTATTCCAGGATAGTTCAGAAGCAAAAGTACGGAATTGTATGGCGTACTCGCCAACGGAAGAATTACCCTGGACCAGGTTCAGCAAGGCAGTCTCAGCAGAAGAGGCTCGGGCAGGTTCCTCAAAGACACTTCGGACTTCAGCAAAGAAGGACTGGACTGTGGCTGTGGCAGGATCATTGCGGTCCCAGAGCGGTGTGGCCCAAGACAAGGCCTTTCCTGAAAGAAGACTTACTACGAATGCCACCTTAGACCGTTCTGTAGGAAACAAGTCTGACAACATCTCCATATGCAGGGAACACTGAGACAAAAATCCACGGCAGAGTCTGGAGTCCCCATCAAATTTGTCCGGCAGGGACAAGCGGAGGTTAGGAGCGGCCACTCGCTGCGGAGGAGGTGCAGGAGCTGGCGGAGGAGATGGTTGCTGCTGTAGCAGAGGCAGAATTTGCTGTAACATGGCGGTCAACTGCGACAGCTGCTGTCCTTGTTGGGCAATCTGCTGCGATTGCTGAGCGACCACCGTGGGAAGATCAGCGAGACTTGGCAGCGGCACCTCAGCGGGATCCATGGCCGGATCTACTGTCACGATTCGGCTTCCAGGTAGTGGATCCTCTGTGCCAGAGAGGGATTGGCGTGGACCGTGCTAGTGGACCGGTTCTAAGCCACTACTGGTTTTCACCAGAGCCCGCCGCAAAGCGGGATGGTCTTGCTGCGGCGGTAGTGACCAGGTCGTATCCACTAGCAACGGCTCACCTCTCTGGCTGCTGAAGATAGGCGCGGTACAAGGGAGTAGGCAGAAGCAAGGTCAGACGTAGCAGAAGGTCGGGGGCAGGCGGCAAGGTTCGTAGTCAGGATGGGTAGCAGAAGTTCAGGTACACAGGCTTTGGACACACTAAACGCTTTCACTGGCACAAGGCAACAAGATCCGGCAAGGGAGTGCAAGGGAGGAGACTAGATAAAGGCAGGGAGCAGGTGGGAGCCAATTAAGCTAATTGGGCCAGGCACCAATCATTGGTGCACTGGCCCTTTAAGTCTCAGAGAGCTGGCGCGCGCGCGCCCTAGAGAGCGGAGCCGCGCGCGCCAGCACATGACAGCAGGGGACCGGGACGGGTAAGTGACCTGGGATGCGATTCGCGAGCGGGCGCGTCCCGCTGTGCGAATCGCATCCCCAACGGCCAAAACAGTGCAGCGCTCCCGGTCAGCGGGACTGACCGGGGCGCTGCAGGGAGAAAGACGCCGTGAGCGCTCCGGGGAGGAGCGGGGACCCGGAGCGCTAGGCGTAACAGTAGCTTTTGAAAATTGCAATTTTCAACCTATGCTCTGCTTCATTTTTCTGGGAACAACTAACATGTGACTCCAAATTGTCACCTGGAAATACGACAGAGCTCAGCGAGAAATCTTCGCATTTGAGGCAGATGTTTGTTACGGACCTAAAAGTTACATACATTCAGAGGAAAATACAAGAAAGGAACACCCACATGTGAACCTATTACAAAAAAATACCCCTTAGGAAAGGTGTATAGGGTGAAGTGGAGATTTGGAACAGACGGGTGTTCCCTTCATTTATTTTCCAGGAATGGATGTAGTGTACGATGGGGGGGAAAGAAAATTGTAATTTTAGTACTGATATGCCAATTATTTTCCCAGAATGATGACCCAGAGTACAGCCAAAAGTAAAAATGATGCCCGCCCCAAACCCTATACTCTGAATCATCATTCTGGGAAGGGGATGTGTGGGGCCATCCCTATTCTGATACCTTAAATGCGCAACCCACTCAGGTGGGGAGAGAGCGTTGTGCATTTGAGGCAACTGCAAACCTCCAATGCTGTTGACTCTGTGTTCCATGACCCATTTTTTAGGGGGAAGAAGAAAAAAAAGATATTGGGGGTATTGGGAAAAAGTTTTTTTTAATTTTTTTTTTTGGGGGGGGGGGGGGGGGGTTTGGTAGAAAATATGGAAGACAAAGTACCCTGGACTGGTACATTGGAGTCGAATTTTGGGGAATGAAAATTAGGGCAAAGGATGGAAAATTTAGTACTCCGTGGAAGTGTGATACTCCCTGAAGCAGCCTATGCAGAGGCCTGGATTATCTGGGCAAGTGTCGCATTGAGTGGTGGTATCCTTCCGAATCCCCCTCTTGCGACACACTCTGCATTTCTTCTGAGATCGTCCCTTCTTTCCAGTGTGGGGGATCACACCTGGAAAGTGTTGGCGAGGGATGATCCGGGTGCCCACAATTCCAGAGGTGCTCTGACCCGCTCTTTGGCGGTCACCATAGATGAGGGCCTTTAGAACTTCCTCTTGGAACTGCAGGTATGTCCCTGTGTTGCCAGCGTACTTGTACAGTACAAAAGAGTTGTACATGGCATCCTGTAGCATGTAGACCGCAACTTTTTTGTACCATACCTTTGTTTTCCGCATGGCATTATATGGCTTGAGGACTTGATCAGAAAGATCAACTCCCCCCCATATACCGATTGTAGTCCAGAATACAATCGGGCTTGAGGACCGGTCCCACGGTACCTCGCACAGGGACAGGGGTGCTGCCGTTCCCATGAATAGTGGTGAGCATAAGGACATCCCTCTTGTCCTTATATCGGACCAACAACAGGTTCTCATGAGAAAAGGCACGGGATTCACCCCAGGGGATAGGAGTCTGCAGGGGATAGGAAGGAAGGCCTCTTTGATTCTTACGGACTGTCCCACAAGCGACCGTGGATCTGGCAGCGAGGGATGTGAAGAGAGGGATACTAGTATAAAAGTTATCCACGTAAAGGTGGTAACCTTTATCTAGCAATGGGTGCAAAAGGCCCCAAACAATTTTCCCGCTAACACCCAGAGTGGGGGAACAATCCCCCCCCCCCCCAATCTTGTCCCTCATACACCATAAACTTGCAAGTGTACCCGGAGGTACTCTCGCAAAGTTTATACATCTTCACGCCATACCGCGCCCGCTTGGTAGGGATGTATTGTGGGAAGCTGAGTCTCCCCTTAAAGCTGATGAGAGACTCATCAATAGCGACCTCCCTTCCAGGGACATAGGCCTCCCAAAATCTGGCCCCGAAGTGATTGATGACCGGCCTGATTTTATACAGGCAGTCATATGCGGATCAGTTCGGGGGGGGACATGCCGCATTATTAGTAGTGTTGAGTGGCATAGGTCATATTCGAATTCGCGATATTTCGCGAATATATGGACGAATATTCATCATATATTCGCTAAATTCGCATATTCGTAATATTTACGTTTTATTTCGCATATGCGAAAATTAGCATATACAAAAATTTACATATGCGAAAATTAGCATATGCTAATTTTCGCATATGCAAAAATTCGCACGCCAGTCTCACACAGTAGTATTAGAGCCTTCTTTACACCACACAAGCTGGAAGCAGAGAGGGGTGATCACTGTGATGTGTACTGTGAAAATAAAATACAAACTAAACGAATATTCGTAATTACGAATATATAGTGCTATATTCGCGAATAAAATTCGCATTGCGAATATTCACGAGCAACACTAATTATCAGCATAATGCAAACATCTCCGAATGGCCTCGAACAGGGGACGTGTCATGGCCATATTGTAGAGCGGGGTCTGGTAGAAAGTGTCCCCACTCCAATATTGCCTGACACTGTTTTTTTTTTAACTAGACCCATATGCAGCGCAAGGCCCCAAAAGGTCCTCATTTCAGCTGCATCTACTGGAGTCCAGCCAACGGGTCTAGCTAAAAGTGAGCCCGGGTTAGCGGCGACAAACTGTTGGGCATACAGGTTCGTCTGTGTAACCATTAGATTAACAAAGTCGTCACTGAAAAAATGACCAAAAAAGTCCTTTTCAGTGAACCCAGCGATGTTAATCTTGATTCCTGAGTCGCCAACAAACTCAGGAATCACGAGCTCGTGGTCCGTTGGCTCAGCCCAGATAAGTTCTCCGGTACAAGGTCCCAGTGATCTTGGCAGGGGGGCTTCACTAGTATGAGCGCCAGGGGGACTCATACTAGCATGGGGCACAGGGTGAAGGACAGAGGAGGTTTGCGGCGCCGCACGGCGGCGAGTTTGCCTCCTTGGTGGCTCATCATCAGAACTAGATGATGAGGATGATGAAAAAAGGAAGGTGGGGTCTTGATCTTCCTCTGAGCCGCTCTCGGAGGCAATTATGGCACATGCCTCCTCCGCCGAAAATGCTCTGCGGGCCATTTCCCTACTCTAATGGGGGTGTGTGTGTGTGGGGGGGGGGAACTTAATTGGTGTGTGTGCTGTGTGTGATGTGGTGCGAGACTACCTCCCTAACCCTCCCTAACCTAACTAAACTAACCCGCCCTAACAGAAAAAAAATAAAAATAAAAAGGGGTCGTTAAAAAAAAAAGAAAAAAAAGGGACTTCTAGCGCAAAAAAGCCCTGCACCAAAAAAAAGCGTGTATCTAATCAGCACTGATTAGTGATTGTGGGGGACGCAGAAGTCAGTGGGGGGTCCGGCCACTCAGCCCAGAACAGTGGCTGGTGGCTTGTACACAGACCCCACACACAAAAAACCCGAAAAATAAAATAAAAAAATGCTTAACCCCGAAAAAATGCACCCACCTGAACCCCAAAAAAACGCTGATAAATGACTGACAGCGGTGGGACAGGGCTGGGGTCACGCAGCTAAAGGTCCTACGGACCCACGGACACCCACTGAGGTACGCCGAAATTTAAAAAAATATATATATATTTTTTTTAACCCTAACCTGTCCCTACCAAAATCTAAAGCTAACCCTGGGGGATTTCTGTGCTAAGGGGCCACAGAAAGGGGGCAAGGGGCACTTTTTTTTAACAGTGAGGAGATGGTGGCTCCGTCTTGCTCGCCAGATCTCTGTGGAATGGTGGGCAGAACAAAGCAACATGCTCCTAGCCCCCACCATCCCCTCCCATTAAACTGTGATTGGTGTGGCCACTTTGGCCACCCAATCACAACTGTACTGAGAGGGGTGGCAACAATGCCGGCCCCCAGCACCGTACGGATGATGATTGGTGGTGTATATTACACCACCATTCATCATCTTTATCCGGGTCTCACGTGACCCTGATGACCCGGAACCGCTGCAGAACGCTGGTTAATACTTAAGGGATTCCTGCAGCGATCGCTGGTATAGGAGGTCCTCAGGACCTCCTCCGGCACACTGCCGCGATGTCTGCTGAATAAAATCAGCAGACATCCTGCTCCGATTCCTGCCCGGCGAGCGGCCAGAAACGGAATCGCAGCACATCGCTGATCTGAATTGATCAGCGATGTACTGCGATCGTGGACATGGGGGGTCATGATGACCCCCCTGGGCGATATGCCGAGATGCCTGCTGAACGATTTCAGCAGGCATCCGGTTCCGGTCCCCAACCGGCTAGCGGTGGGGACCGTATTTCCCTAGGGCGTATGGATACGCCCTGCGTCCTTAAGGACTCGGAATGCAGGGCGCATCCATATGCCCTGTGTCCTGAAGAGGATAAGGGTGCCACCTCCAGACTCCACTAGATGTAAAAGAGGTCTTGTCCTTCAGATTGTGATCTTAAATGGGGTCTTCTCCTACCTCTTTTGAGACAAATGTACCCTCCTGATGTTAAAGGCGCCTCATTTGTCTCTAGATGTTAAAAAAGTTATCTGGGGAGCTAAAATGGCGATAGCCTTCCCTGTTCCCCAGTGACTCACTTTCAGTTTGGTGTAGTCTCATCCTGATACTTTCTGGTATGAAAGGAGGGGGGGCTGAGATGATGGGTTAGGTACTACATTGAGATCTCCGCCTGTAGAAGAAACCAGGCCTCCATGTGGTGGCCAATGTACACATAATGTTGCAAAACATCAGCAGCATCATGCATACATTTTCTGCCACTGGTTTTGCCTACATGTGGAGATTTCAATGTAGTACTTGCCCCATCACCTCAGCCTTCCCCCTTCTTTTCAAAAGGTATCAGGACAAGACAAGATCGATCCAGAAGTAAGCAGCTAGGGGGCAAAGAAAAGTTATACCTTTTCAGCTGTTTAGATAACCTCTTTAACCCCTTAAGGACCGGGGTTTTTTCCGTTTTTGCATTTTCATTTTTTGCTCCTTGCCTTTAAAAAATCATAACTCTTTCAATTTTGCACCTAAAAATCCAAATTATGGCTTATTTTTTGCGCCACCAATTCTACTTTGTAATGACGTCAGTCATTTTGCCCAAAAATCTACGGTGAAACGGGAAAAAAAATCATTGTGCGACAAAATTGGAAAAAAAACACGCCGTTTTGTAACTTTTGGGGGCTTTCGTTTCTACGTAGTAAATTTCGGTAAAAATGAAACCTTATATTTATTCTGTAGGTCCATACGATTAAAATGATACCCTACTTATATAGGTTTGATTTTGTCGTACTTCTGGAAAAAATCATAACTACATGCAGGAAAATTAATACGTTTAAAATTGTCATCTTCTGACCCCTATAACTTTTTATTTTTCCGTTTATGGGGCGGTATGAGGGCTCATTTTTTGCGCCATGATCTGAAGTTTTTAACGGTACCATTTTTGCATTGATAGGACTTATTGATCGTATAAAAAGTGACCAAAAATGCACTATTTTGGACTTTGGCATTTTTTTGCGCGCACGCCATTGACCGAGCGGTTTAATTAATTATATATTTTTATAATTCGGACATTTCCGCACGCGGTGATACCATATATGTTTATTTTTATTTACACTGTGGTTTTTTTTATGGGAAAAGGGGGGTGATTCAAACTTTTAATAGGGGAGGGGTTAAATGATATTCATTCACTTTTTTTTTGCAGTGTTATAGGTCCCATAGGGACCTATAACACTGCACACACTGATCTTCATTATTGATCACTGGTTTCTCGTAGGAAACCAGTGATCGACGATTCTGCCGCATGACTGCTCATGCCTGGATCTCAGGCACTGAGCAGTCATTCGGCGATCGGACAGCAAGGAGGCAGGTAGGGGCCCTCCCGGTGTCCTGTAAGCTGTTCGGGATGCCGCGATTTCGCTGCGGCTATCCCCAACAGCCCACTGAGTTAACCGGCAGCTTTCACTTTCGGTTTTAGCCGTGCGGCTCAGCTCTGAGCGCGCGGCTAAAGGGTTAATAGCACGCGGCACCGCGATCAGCACTGCACGCTATTAGCGGCGGCTCCCGGCTTCACTATGATGCCGGGCCCTCCGTGATATGATGCGGGGTTACCGTGTAACCCAGCGTTATATCAGGGGAGCAGGACCAAGGACGTATCAGTACGTCCTTGGTCCTTAAGGGGTTAAGGGCGCAACCTCCAGACTCCACTAGATGTTAAAGGAGTCTTGTCCTCCAGATTGTGATGTTAAATGGGGTCTAGTCCTACCCCTTTTGAGACAAATGTACCCTCCTGATGTACGCCTCATTTGTCTCTAGATGTTAAAAAGGTTATCTAGGGAGCTAAAATGGTGATAGCCTTCCCTGTTCCCCAGTGGCTGACTTACAGTCTGGTCTAGTCTCATCCTATTACCTTCTGGTATGAAAGGAGGGGGGCTGAGATGGTGGGTTAGCTACTAAATTGAGATCTCCGCCTGTAGGAGAAACCAGGCCTCCAAATGGTGTCAAATGTACACATAATGTTCCAAAACATCAGCAGCATCACGCATAAATTTGTTGCCACTGGTTTCGCCTACATGTGGAGATTTCAACATAGTACTTGCCCCATCACCTCAGCCTTCCCCCTTCTTTTCAGAAGGTATCAGGACGAGACAAGACCGATCCAGAAGTAGGCAGTTAGGGGGCAAAGAAAGGTTTTACCTTTTCAGCTGTTTAGATAACCTCTTTAACCCCTTAAAGGGGTAGTCCAGTGGTGAAAAACTTATCCCCTATCCTAGGGATAGGGGATAAGTTTGAGATCGTGGGGGGTCTGACCGCTGGGGCCCCCTGTGATCTCTCTGTACGGGGGCCAGGCTCTCCGGCCAGATAGCGGGTGTCGACCCCCGCACGAAGCGGCGGCCGACACGCCCCCTCAATACATCTCTATGGCAGGGCTGGAGATTGCCGAAGGCAGCGCTTCGGCTCTGCCAAAGAGTTGTATTGAGGGGGCGTGTCGGCCGCTGCTTCGTGTGGAGGTCGACACGCCCCCTTCCCGCGGGCTGTCGGGGCTCCGTACAAGAGATCGCAGGGGGCCCCAGCGGTCGGACCCCCCGCAATCTCAAACTTATCCCCTATCCTTAGGATAGGGGATAAGTTGTTCACCACTGGGTCACCACTGGACTACTCCTTTAACCCCTTAACAACGCAGGAAGTATATTTACGTCCTGTGCCGGCTCCCGCGATATGAAGCTCATCCACGGACGGGACCCGCGGCTAATACCACACATCGCCGATCGCGGCGATGTGCGGTATTAACCCTTTAGAAGCGGCGGTCAAAGCTGACCGCCGCTTCTAAAGTGAAAGTGACCCGGCTGCTCAGTCGGGCTGTTCGGGACCCGAACAGCTGACAGGACACCGGGAGGGCCCTTACCTGCCTCCTCGGTGTCCGATCGGCGAATGACTGCTCCGTGCCTGAGATCCAGGCAGGAGCAGTCAAGCGCCGATAACACTGATCACAGGCGTGTGTGTGCAGATCAGTGTGTGCAGTGTTATAGGTCCCTATGGGACCTATAACACTGCAAAAAAATTTAAAAATAAAGTGTTAATAAAGGTCATTTAACCCCTTCCCTAATAAAAGTTTGAATCACCCCCCTTTTCCCATAAAAAAATAAAACAGTGTAAAAAAACAATAAAAATAAACATATGTTATTATCGCCGCGTGCGTAAATGTCCGAACTATAAAAATATATCATTAATTAAACCGCAAGGTCAATGGTGTACGCGCAAAAAAATTCCAAAGTCAAAAAAAGCGCATTTTTGGTCACTTTTTATACCATTAAAAAATGAATAAAAAGTGATTAAAAAGTCCGATCAAAATAAAAATCCTACCGATGAAAACTTCAGATCACGGCGCAAAAAATGAGTCCTCATACCACCCTGTACGTGGAAAAATAAAAAAGTTATAGGGGTCAGAAGATGACATTTTTAAACGTATAAATTTTCCTGCATGTAGTTATGATTTTTTCCAGAAGTGCGACAAAATCAAACCTATATAAGTAGGGTATCAATTTAACCGTATGGACCTACAGAATAATGATAAGGTGTAATTTTTACCGAAATCTACACTGCGTAGAAACGGAAGCCCCCAAAAGTTACAAAATGGCGTTTTTTCTTTGATTTTGTCGCACAATGATTTTTTTTGTTTTGCCGTGCATTTTTGGGTAAAATGAATAATGTCACTGCAAAGTAGAATTGGCGACGCAAAAAATAAGCCATAATATGGATTTTTAGGTGGAAAATTTAAAGGGTTATGATTTTTAAAAGGTAAGGAGGAAAAAACAAAAGTGCAAAAACGGAAAAACCCTGAGTCCTTAAGGGGTTAAGGACCAGGCCATTTTACACCTTAGGACCAGAGCGTTTTTTGCACATCTGACCACTGTCACTTTAACATTAATAACTCTGGAATGCTTTTAGTTATCATTCTGATTCCGAGATTGTTTTTTCATGACATATTCTACTTTAACATAGTGGTAAAATTTTGTGGTAACTTGCATCCTTTCTTGGTGAAAAATCCCAAAATTTTATGAAAAATTTGAAAATTTTGCATTTTTCTAACTTTGAAGCTCTCTGCTTCTAAGGAAAATTGATATTCCAAATACATTTTTTTTGATTCACATATACAATATGTCTACTTTATGTTTGCATCATAAAATTGACGTTTTTTTTAAACTTTTGGAAGACACCAGAGGGCTTCAAAGTTCAGCAGCAATTTTCCAATTTTTCACTAAATTTTCAAACTCACTATTTTTCAGAGACCAGTTCAGGTTTGAAGTGGATTTGAAGGGTCTTCATCTTAGAAATTCCCCACAAATCACCCCATTATAAAAACTGCACCCCCCAAAGTATTCAAAATGACATTCAGTCAGCATTTTAAAGGGATTCTCCGGTGCTTAAACATCTTATCCCCTATCCAAAGGATAGGGGATAAGATGCCTGATCGCGGGAGTCCCGTAGCTGGGGACGCCCGTGATCATGCACACGGCACCCCATTTATAATCAGTCCCCGGAGCGTGTACGGGCGACTACAGGGCGGACGGCGTGTGACGTCACGCCTGCGCCGGCGTGACGTCACGCTCCGACCTGCAATGCAAGCCTACGGGTGGGGGCGTGATAGCTATCACGCCCCCTCCCATAGGCTTGCGTTGAGGGGCAGAGCGTGACGTTGCACGGTGGTGCAGGAGTGACGTCACACGCCGCCCTCCCTGTAGTCGCCCGTAATCAGACCCGGAGCGAACACGCTCCAGGGACTGATTTTAAAAGGGGTGCCGTGTGCATGATCACGGGCGTCCCCAGCTAGGGGACTCCCGTGATCAGGCATCTTATCCCCTATCCTTTGGATAGGGGATAAGATGTTTAAGCACCGGAGAACCCCTTTAACCCTTTAGATGTTTCACAGGAATAGCAGCAAAGTGAAGGAGAAAATTCACAATCTTCATTTTCTACACTCACATGTTCTTGTAGACCCAATTTTTGAATTTTTACAAGGGGTAAAAGGAGAAAATGTATACTTATGTTTGTAGCCCAATTTCTCTCGAGTAAGCACATACCTCATATGTCTATGTAAATTGTTCGGCTGGTGCACTAGAGGGCTCAGAAGCGACAAGGGGATTTTGGAGAGTAAGTTTTTCTGAAATGGTTTTCGGGGGGCATGTTTCATTTAGGAAGCCCCTATGGTGCCAGAACAGCAAAAAACCTGACATGCCATACCATTTTGGAAACTAGACCCCTTGAGGAGCGTAACAAGGAATTAAGTGAGCCTTAATACCTCACATGTGTTTCACGACTTTTGCATATGTAAAAAAATAAATTTCACAAAAATGTTGTTAAGCCGAGCAGGAGCAGGAACCCGGAGCGCTAGCGGCGTTCTCTTCTCAGCAGCGCCCCGTTCAGACCCGCTGACCGGGAGTGCTGCACTGTCACTGCCGGCGGGGATGCGATCCGCGTAGCGGGACGCGCCCGCCCGCGGGTCGCATCCCAATCCACTCACCTATCCCGTTCGTGGCTGTCACGTCCCGGCACGCGCGGTCCCATTATCTAGGGCACGCGCGCGCCGAATCTCTTAGATTTAAAGGGCAAGTGCACCATTAATTGGTGCCTGGCCCAATCAGTGTCATCACTTCCCATTCCTATAAAAACCCACTTCCCCTTCCTGTCCTCGCCGGATCTTGTTGCCTTAGTACCCTGAGAAAGTGTTTTAGTGTGTTCCCAAGCCTGTGTACCCAGACGTTCTGCTGTTGCCCCTGACTACAACCCTTGCTGCCTGCCCTGACCTTCTGCTACATCCGACCTTGCTCTTGCCTTGTCCCTGTGTACCGCGCCTGTCTCAGCTGTCAGTGGGGTTGAGTCGATATCGGGGGGAACGACCTGGGGGTTACCTGCCGCTGCAAGTCCATCCCGCTTTGCGGCGGGCTCTGGTGAAAACCAGTAACCCCTTAGATTCCGTTCCCCTGGTACGGCCCACGCCATCACCTCACTGACACAGATGATCCACTTCCAGTGTCCTCGCTGCATACCAGTCCGGATCCTGACAAATGTGTGCTTCCCCCCAAATTTCACATTTTTGCTAGGGTTAATAGCAGAAAATACCCCTCGAAATTTGTAACCCCATCTCTTCTGAGTATGGAGGTACCCCATAAGTTGACCTGAAGTGCACAACGGGCGAACTACAATGCTCAGAAGAGAAGGAGTCATATTTGGCTTTTTGAGAGCAAATTTTGCTCGGGGGGCATGTCGCATTTAGGAAGCCCCTATGGTGCAGGGACAGTAAAAAAAAAAACCCACATGGCATACCATTTTGGAAACTAGACCCCTTGAGGAATGTAACAAGGAATAAAGTGAGCCTTAATACCCCACATGGGTTTCACGACTTTTGCATAAGTAAAAAAAAAAAAATTTTCCACTAAAATGTGTGTTTCCCCCCATATTTCACATTTTTGCAAGGGTTAATAGCAATAAAGACCCCCCAAAATTTGTAACCCCATCTCTTGTGAGTATGGAAATACCCCATGTGTGGACGTCAAGTGCTCTGCACTACAATGCTCAGAAGAGAAGGAGCGCCATTGAGCTTTTGGGAAAAAAATTGTTTGGAATGGAAGTCAGGGGCCATGTGCGTTTACAAAGCCCCCCGTGGTGCCAGAACAGTGGAACCCCCACATGTGACCCTATTTTGGAAACTACACCCCTCACAGAATTTAATAAGGGGTGCAGTGAGTATTTACACCCCACTGGCGTCTGACAGATCTTTGGAACAGTGGGCTGTGCAAATGAAAAATTACATCTTTCATTTTCACGGACCACTGTTCCAAAAATCTGTCAGACACCTGTGGGGCATAAATGCGCACTATACCACTTGTTACTTTCCGTGAGGGGTGTAGTTTCTAAAATGGGATCACATGTGGGTATTTATTTTTTTGCGTTTATGTCAGAACCGCTGTAAAATCACTAACCCCTGTGCAAATCACCAATTTAGGGGTCAAATGTACATGGTGCGCTCTCACTCCTGAGCCTTGTTGTGCGCCCGCAGATCATTTTACGCCTACACATGGGGTATTTCTGTACTCAGGAGAAATTGCGTTACAAATTTTGTGGGTCTTTTTTTCCTTTTAACGCTTGTGAAAATAAAAAGTATAGGGCAACACCAGCATGTTAGTGTAAACTTTTTTTATTTTTTTACACTAACAAGCTGGTGTAGCCCCAACTTTTCCTTTTCATAAGGGGTAAAAGGAGAAAAAGACCCCCAAAATTTGTAGTGCAATTTCTCCTGAGAACGGAGATACCCCATATGTGGCCCTAAACTGTTTCCTTGAAAAACGACAGGGCTCCGGAGTGAGAGAGCTCCATGCGCATTTGAGGACTAAATTAGGGATCGCATAGGGTGGACTTAGGGATATTCTACACCAGTGATTCCCAAACAGGGTGCCTCCAGCTGTTGCTAAATTCCCAGCATGCCTGGACAGTCCGTGGCTGTCCGGAAATGCTGGGGGTTGTTTTTTTGCAACAGCTGGAGGCTCAGTTTTGGAAACACTGCCATACAATACGGTTTTCATTTTTATTGGGGGGGGGGGGGCAGTATAAGGGGGTGTATATGTAGGGTTTTACCCTTTATTATGTGTTAGTGTAGTGTACTGTAGTGATTTTAAGGTACATTCGCACTGGCGTGTTACGGTGAGTTTCCCGCTAGGAGTTTGATCTGCGGCAAAAAATTAGCCGCAGCCCAAACTTAAAGCAGAAAACTACCTGTAAAACTGCCTGTGTGAATGTACCCTATACGTTGACATGGGGGAGGGGGGGGGGGGGGGGGGGGGGGGCAAACCTAAAGCTGTTTCAAAACTACAACTCCCAGTATGTTCTGACAGACTGTGCATGCTGGGAGTTGTACTTTTGCAACAGCTGGAGACACACTGGTTGGAAAACCTTCAGTTAGGTTCTGTTACCTAACTCAGTATTTTCCAACCAGTCTGCCTCCAGCTGTTGCAAAACTACAACTCCCAAACTCCCAGCAAGTACTGATCCCCGAAGGGCATGCTGGGAGATGTAGTTATGCAATAGCTGGAGGTACGCAACTACAACTCCCAGCATGCCGAGACAGCTGATTGCTGTTTGGACATGCTGGGATTTGCAGTTTTGCAACATCTGGAGGGCTACAGTTAGAGACCACTGTTTTATAGAACACTGCAAAGTGATCTCCAAACTGTGGTCCTCCAGCTGTTGCAAAATTACAATTCCCAGCATGCCCAGACAGCAAACAGTTGTTTGAGCATGCTAGGATTTGTAGTTTTGAAAGATCTGGAGGGCTACAGTTTAGGGACCACTATATAGCTGTTGCAAAACTACATATTCCAGCATGCCCAAACAGCTGTCTGGGCATGCTGGGAGTTGTAGTTTTGCAACATCTGGAGGGCTACAGTTAGAGACCACTGTATAATGGTCTCAAACTGTACCCTGCAGATGTTGCTAGGCAACTCACCGGCTTCCGTCGGATCCTGCTGCCCGTCATCGCCACCCGTCGATTTCCGTCGCCCGCCCGTATCGGTAAGTGGATCTTCGGCGCCGGTCCCCGTCGTTTCCCCGTCCTGCCACACCCATTGTGGGTGGGCAGGACAGGGAAAACCAAAGTTAACCCCCCCGCCCCTGATCTGCTATTGGTGGTCGCGTCTAGACCACCAATAGCAGGGATAGGAGGGGTGGCACCCCTGCCACCTCACTCCTATCGCTTCAGGGGGATCCTGGGTGTCTTATACCTATAGACCCGAAATGACCCGGAATCGCGCAAATCGCAAGTGTGAATTCACTTGCGATTTGCCGCGATGGCCGACATGGGGTGGTCTGATGACCCCCCTGGACATTTGCACGGGATGCCTGCTGAATGATTTCAGCAGGCATCCCAGTCCGAACCCCCGCCCGGCGCACTGCGGGGACCAGAACTGCCCATGACGTAACTGTACGTCCTTGGACCTTAAGACCCAGGGTGTCGGGACGTAACGTTACGTCATGGGTCCTGTAGGGGTTAAGGGCGCCACCTCCAGACACCACTAGATGTTAAAGGAGTCTTGTCCTCCAGATTGTGATGTTAAATGGGGTCTAGTCCTACCCCTTTTGAGACAAATGTACCCTCCTGATGTTAAAGGCGCCTCATTTGTCTCTAGATGTTAAAAAAGTTATCTGGGGAGCTGAAATGGCGATAGCCTTTCCTGTTCCCCAGTTGCTCACTTTCAGTTTGGTCTAGTCTCAACCTGATACCTTCTGGTATGAAAGGAGGGGGGCTGAGATGGTGGGTTAGGTACTACATTGATATCTCTGCCTGTAGGAGAAACCAGGCCTCCAAGTGGTGGCCAATGTACACATAATGTTGCTAAACATCAGCAGCATCACGCATACATTTGCTGCCACTGGTTTCGCCTACATGTGGAGATTTCAACGTAGTACTTGCCTCATCACCTCAGCCTTCCCCCTTCTTTTCAGAAGGTATCAGGACGAGACAAGATCGATCCAAAAGTAAGCAGTTAGGGGGCAAAGAAAGGTTATACCTTTTCAGCTGCCTAGATAACTTCTTTAAGGGCGCCACCTCCAGACTCCACTAGATGTTAAAGGAGTCTTGTCCTCCAGATTGTGATGTTAAATGGGGTCTCCTCCTACCCCTTTTGAGACAAATGTACCCTCCTGATGTTAAAGGCGCCTCATTTGTCTCTAGATGTTAAAAAAGTTATCTGGGGAGCTGAAATGGCGATAGCCTTCCCTGTTCCCCAGTTGCTCACTTTCAGTTTGGTCTAGTCTCATCCTGATACCTTCTGGTATGAAAGGAGGGGGGGGCTAAGATGGTGGGTTAGCTACTACATTGAGATCTCCGCCTGTAAGAGAAACCAGGCCTCCATGTGGTGGCCAATGTACACATAATGTTGCTAAACATCAGCAGCATCACGTATACATTTGCTGCCACTGGTTTCGCCTACATGTGGAGATTTCAACATAGTACTTGCCCCATCACCTCAGCCTTCCCCCTTCTTTTCAGAAGGTATCAGGACGAAACAAGATCGATCCAAAAATAAGCAGTTAGGGGGCAAAGAAAGGTTATACCTTTTCAGCTGCCTAGATAACCTCTTTAAGGGCGCCACCTCCAGACTCCACTAGATGTTAAAGGAGTCTTGTCCTCCAGATTGTGATGTTAAATGGGGTCTCCTCCTACCCCTTTTGAGACAAATGTACCCTCCTGATGTTAAAGGCGCCTCATTTGTCTCTAGATGTTAAAAAAGTTATCGGGGGAGCTGAAATGGCGATAGCCTTCCCTGTTCCCCAGTTGCTCACTTTCAGTTTGGTCTAGTCTCATCCTGATACCTTCTGGTATGAAAGGAGGGGGGCTGAGATGGTGGGTTAGGTACTACATTGAGATCTCCGCCTGTACGAGAAACCAGGCCTCCATGTGGTGGCCAATGTACACATAATGTTGCTAGACATCAGCAGCATCACGCATACATTTGCTGCCACTGGTTTCGCCTACATGTGGAGATTTCAACGTAGTACTTGCCCCATCACCTCAGCCTTCCCCCTTCTTTTCAGAAGGTATCAGGACGAGACAAGATCGATCCAAAAGTAAGCAGTTAGGGGGCAAAGAAAGGTTATACCTTTTCAGCTGCCTAGATAACCTCTTTAAGGGCGCCACCTCCAGACTCCACTAGATGTTAAAGGAGTCTTGTCCTCCAGATTAAGATGTTAAATGGGGTCTCCTCCTACCCCTTTTGAGACAAATGTACCCTCCTGATGTTAAAGGCGCCTCATTTGTCTCTAGATGTTAAAAAGGTTATTTGGGGAGCTAAAATGGCTATGGCCTTCCCTGCTCCCCAGCGACTCACTTTCAGTTTGGTCTAGTCTCATCCCGATACCTTCTGGTATGAAAGGAGGGGGGCTGAGATGGTGGGTTAGGTACTACATTGAGATCTCCGCCTGTAAGAGAAACCAGGCCTCCATGTGGTGGCCAATGTACACATAATGTTGCTAAACATCAGCAGCATCACGCATACATTTGCTGCCACTGGTTTCGCCTACATGTGGAGATTTCAACGTAGTACTTGCCCCATCACCTCAGCCTTCCCCCTTCTTTTCAGAAGGTATCAGGACGAAACAAGATCGATCCAAAAATAAGCAGTTAGGGGGCAAAGAAAGGTTATACCTTTTCAGCTGCCTAGATAACCTCTTTAAGGGCGCCACCTCCAGACTCCACTAGATGTTAAAGGAGTCTTGTCCTCCAGATTGTGATGTTAAATGGGGTCTCCTCCTACCCCTTTTGAGACAAATGTACCCTCCTGATGTTAAAGGCGCCTCATTTGTCTCTAGATGTTAAAAAAGTTATCTGGGGAGCTGAAATGGCGATAGCCTTCCCTGTTCCTCAGTTGCTCACTTTCAGTTTGGTCTAGTCTCATCCTGATACCTTCTGGTATGAAAGGAGGGGGGCTGAGATGGTGGGTTAGGTACTACATTGAGATCTCCGCCTGTACGAGAAACCAGGCCTCCATGTGGTGGCCAATGTACACATAATGTTGCTAGACATCAGCAGCATCACGCATACATTTGCTGCCACTGGTTTCGCCTACATGTGGAGATTTCAACGTAGTACTTGCCCCATCACCTCAGCCTTCCCCCTTCTTTTCAGAAGGTATCAGGACGAGACAAGATCGATCCAAAAGTAAGCAGTTAGGGGGCAAAGAAAGGTTATACCTTTTCAGCTGCCTAGATAACCTCTTTAAGGGCGCCACCTCCAGACTCCACTAGATGTTAAAGGAGTCTTGTCCTCCAGATTAAGATGTTAAATGGGGTCTCCTCCTACCCCTTTTGAGACAAATGTACCCTCCTGATGTTAAAGGCGCCTCATTTGTCTCTAGATGTTAAAAAGGTTATCTGGGGAGCTAAAATGGCGATAGCCTTCCCTGTTCCCCAGTTGCTCACTTTCAGTTTGGTCTAGTCTCATCCTGATACCTTCTGGTATGAAAGGAGGGGGGCTGAGATGGTGGGTTAGGTACTACATTGAGATCTCCGCCTGTAAGAGAAACCAGGCCTCCATGTGGTGGCCAATGTACACATAATGTTGCTAAACATCAGCAGCATCACGCATACATTTGCTGCCACTGGTTTCGGCTACATGTGGAGATTTCAACGTAGTACTTGCCCCATCACCTCAGCCTTCCCCCTTCTTTTCAGAAGGTATCAGGACGAGACAAGATCGATCCAAAAGTAAGCAGTTAGGGGGCAAAGAAAGGTTATACCTTTTCAGCTGCCTAGATAACCTCTTTAAGGGCGCCACCTCCAGACTCCACTAGATGTTAAAGGAGTCTTGTCCTCCAGATTGTGATGTTAAATGGGGTCTCCTCCTACCCCTTTTGAGACAAATGTACCCTCCTGATGTTAAAGGCGCTTCATTTGTCTCTAGATGTTAAAAAAGTTATCTGGGGAGCTTAAATGGCGATAGCCTTCCCTGTTCCCCAGTTGCTCACTTTCAGTTTGGTCTAGTCTCATCCTGATACCTTCTGGTATGAAATGAGGGGGGGCTGAGATGGTGGGTTAGGTACTACATTGAGATCTCCGCCTGTAAGAGAAACCAGGCCTCCATGTGGTGGCCAATGTACACATAATGTTGCTAAACATCAGCAGCATCACGCATACATTTGCTGCCACTGGTTTCGCCTACATGTGGAGATTTCAACGTAGTACTTGCCTCATCACCTCAGCCTTCCCCCTTCTTTTCAGAAGGTATCAGGACGAGACAAGATCGATCCAAAAGTAAGCAGTTAAGGGGCAAAGAAAGGTTATACCTTTTCAGCTGCCTAGATAACTTCTTTAAGGGCGCCACCTCCAGACTCCACTAGATGTTAAAGGAGTCTTGTCCTCCAGATTGTGATGTTAAATGGGGTCTCCTCCTACCCCTTTTGAGACAAATGTACCCTCCTGATGTTAAAGGCGCCTCATTTGTCTCTAGATGTTAAAAAAGTTATCTGGGGAGCTGAAATGGCGATAGCCTTCCCTGTTCCCAGTTGCTCACTTTCAGTTTGGTCTAGTCTCATCCTGATACCTTCTGGTATGAAAGGAGGGGGGCTGAGATGGTGGGTTAGGTACTACATTGAGATCTCCGCCTGTAAGAGAAACCAGGCCTCCATGTGGTGGCCAATGTACACTTAATGTTGCTAAACATCAGCAGCATCACGCATACATTTGCTGCCACTGGTTTCGCCTACATGGAGATTTCAACGTAGTACTTGCCCCATCACCTCAGCCTTCCCCCTTCTTTTCAGAAGGTATCAGGACGAGACAAGATCGATCCAAAAGTAAGCAGTTAGGGGGCAAAGAAAGGTTATACCTTTTCAGCTGCCTAGATAACCTCTTTAAGGGCGCCACCTCCAGACTCCACTAGATGTTAAAGGAGTCTTGTCCTCCAGATTGTGATGTTAAATGGGGTCTCCTCCTACCCCTTTTGAGACAAATGTACCCTCCTGATGTTAAAGGCGCCTCATTTGTCTCTAGATGTTAAAAAGGTTATTTGGGGAGCTAAAATGGCTATGGCCTTCCCTGCTCCCCAGCGACTCACTTTCAGTTTGGTCTAGTCTCATCCCGATACCTTCTGGTATGAAAGGAGGGGGGCTGAGATGGTGGGTTAGGTACTACATTGAGATCTCCGCCTGTAAGAGAAACCAGGCCTCCATGTGGTGGCCAATGTACACATAATGTTGCTAAACATCAGCAGCATCACGCATACATTTGCTGCCACTGGTTTCGCCTACATGTGGAGATTTCAACGTAGTACTTGCCTCATCACCTCAGCCTTCCCCCTTCTTTTCAGAAGGTATCAGGAGGAGACAAGATCGATCCAAAAGTAAGCAGTTAGGGGGCAAAGAAAGGTTATACCTTTTCAGCTGCCTAGATAACCTCTTTAAGGGCGCCACCTCCAGACTCCACTAGATGTTAAAGGAGTCTTGTCCTCCAGATTGTGATGTTAAATGGGGTCTCCTCCTACCCCTTTTGAGACAAATGTACCCTCCTGATGTTAAAGGCGCCTCATTTGTCTCTAGATGTTAAAAAAGTTATCTGGGGAGCTGAAATGGCGATAGCCTTCCCTGTTCCCCAGTTGCTCACTTTCAGTTTGGTCTAGTCTCATCCTGATACCTTCTGGTATGAAAGGAGGGGGGGCTAAGATGGTGGGTTAGCTACTACATTGAGATCTCCGCCTGTAAGAGAAACCAGGCCTCCATGTGGTGGCCAATGTACACATAATGTTGCTAAACATCAGCAGCATCACACATACATTTGCTGCCACTGGTTTCGCCTACATGTGGAGATTTCAACGTAGTACTTGCCCCATCACCTCAGCCTTCCCCCTTCTTTTCAGAAGGTATCAGGACGAAACAAGATCGATCCAAAAATAAGCAGTTAGGGGGCAAAGAAAGGTTATACCTTTTCAGCTGCCTAGATAACCTCTTTAAGGGCGCCACCTCCAGACTCCACTAGATGTTAAAGGAGTCTTGTCCTCCAGATTGTGATGTTAAATGGGGTCTCCTCCTACCCCTTTTGAGACAAATGTACCCTCCTGATGTTAAAGGCGCCTCATTTGTCTCTAGATGTTAAAAAAGTTATCTGGGGAGCTGAAATGGCGATAGCCTTCCCTGTTCCTCAGTTGCTCACTTTCAGTTTGGTCTAGTCTCATCCTGATACCTTCTGGTATGAAAGGAGGGGGGCTGAGATGGTGGGTTAGGTACTACATTGAGATCTCCGCCTGTAAGAGAAACCAGGCCTCCATGTGGTGGCCAATGTACACATAATGTTGCTAAACATCAGCAGCATCACGCATACATTTGCTGCCACTGGTTTCACCTACATGTGGAGATTTCAACGTAGTACTTGCCCCATCACCTCAGCCTTCCCCCTTCTTTTCAGAAGATATCAGGACAAAACAAGATCGATCCAAAAATAAGCAGTTAGGGGGCAAAGAAAGGTTATACCTTTTTAGCTGCCTAGATAACCTCTTTAAGGGCGCCACCTCCAGACTCCACTAGATGTTAAAGGAGTCTTGTCCTCCAGATTGTGATGTTAAATGGGGTCTCCTCCTACCCCTTTTGAGACAAATGTACCCTCCTGATGTTAAAGGCGCCTCATTTGTCTCTAGATGTTAAAAAGGTTATTTGGGGAGCTAAAATGGCTATGGCCTTCCCTGTTCCCCAGCGACTCACTTTCAGTTTGGTCTAGTCTCATCCCGATACCTTCTGGTATGAAAGGAGGGGGGCTGAGATGGTGGGTTAGGTACAACATTGAGATCTCCGCCTGTAAGAGAAACCAGGCCTCCATGTGGTGGCCAATGTACACATAATGTTGCTAAACATCAGCAGCATCACACATACATTTGCTGCCACTGGTTTCGCCTACATGTGGAGATTTCAACGTAGTACTTGCCCCATCACCTCAGCCTTCCCCCTTCTTTTCAGAAGGTATCAGGATGAGACAAGATCGTTCCAAAAGTAAGCAGTTAGGGGGCAAAGAAAGGTTATACCTTTTCAGCTGCCTAGATAACCTCTTTAAGGGCGCCACCTCCAGACTCCACTAGATGTTAAAGGAGTCTTGTCCTCCAGATTGTGATGTTAAATGGGGTCTCCTCCTACCCCTTTTGAGACAAATGTACCCTCCTGATGTTAAAGGCGCCTCATTTGTCTCTAGATGTTAAAAAGGTTATTTGGGGAGCTAAAATGGCTATGGCCTTCCCTGTTCCCCAGCGACTCACTTTCAGTTTGGCCTAGTCTCATCCTGATACCTTCTGGTATGAAAGGAGGGGGGCTGAGATGGTGGGTTAGGTACTACATTGAGATCTCCGCCTGTAAGAGAAACCAGGCCTCCATGTGGTGGCCAATGTACACATAATGTTGCTAAACATCAGCAGCATCACACATACATTTGCTGCCACTGGTTTGGCCTACATGTGGAGATTTCAACGTAGTACTTGCCCCATCACCTCAGCCTTCCCCCTTCTTTTCAGAAGGTATCAGGACGAGACAAGATCGATTCAAAAGTAAGCAGTTAGGGGGCAAAGAAAGGTTATACCTTTTCAGCTGCCTAGATAACCTCTTTAAGGGCGCCACCTCCAGACTCCACTAGATGTAAAAGGAGTCTTGTCCTCCAGATTGTGATGTTAAATGGGGTCTCCTCCTACCCCTTTTGAGACAAATGTACCCTCCTGATGTTAAAGGCGCCTCATTTGTCTCTAGATGTTAAAAAAGTTATCTGGGGAGCTTAAATGGCGATAGCCTTCCCTGTTCCCCAGTTGCTCACTTTCAGTTTGGTCTAGTCTCATCCTGATACCTTCTGGTATGAAATGAGGGGGGGCTGAGATGGTGGGTTAGGTACTACATTGAGATCTCCGCCTGTAAGAGAAACCAGGCCTCCATGTGGTGGCCAATGTACACATAATGTTGCTAAACATCAGCAGCATCACGCATACATTTGCTGCCACTGGTTTCGCCTACATGTGGAGATTTCAACGTAGTACTTGCCTCATCACCTCAGCCTTCCCCCTTCTTTTCAGAAGGTATCAGGAGGAGACAAGATCGATCCAAAAGTAAGCAGTTAGGGGGCAAAGAAAGGTTATACCTTTTCAGCTGCCTAGATAACCTCTTTAAGGGCGCCACCTCCAGACTCCACTAGATGTTAAAGGAGTCTTGTCCTCCAGATTGTGATGTTAAATGGGGTCTCCTCCTACCCCTTTTGAGACATATGTACCCTCCTGATGTTAAAGGCGCCTCATTTGTCTCTAGATGTTAAAAAGGTTATCTGGGGAGCTAAAATGGCGATAGCCTTCCCTGTTCCCCAGTTGCTCACTTTCAGTTTGGTCTAGTCTCATCCTGATACCTTCTGGTATGAAAGGAGGGGGGCTGAGATGGTGGGTTAGGTACTACATTGAGATCTCCGCCTGTAAGAGAAACCAGGCCTCCATGTGGTGGCCAATGTACACATAATGTTGCTAAACATCAGCAGCATCACACATACATTTGCTGCCACTGGTTTCGCCTACATGTGGAGATTTCAACGTAGTACTTGCCCCATCACCTCAGCCTTCCCCCTTCTTTTCAGAAGGTATCAGGACGAGACAAGATCGATCCAAAAGTAAGCAGTTAGGGGGCAAAGAAAGGTTATACCTTTTCAGCTGCCTAGATAACCTCTTTAAGGGCGCCACCTCCAGACTCCACTAGATGTTAAAGGAGTCTTGTCCTCCAGATTGTGATGTTAAATGGGGTCTCCTCCTACCCCTTTTGAGACAAATGTACCCTCCTGATGTTAAAGGCGCCTCATTTGTCTCTAGATGTTAAAAAGGTTATCTGGGGAGCTAAAATGGCGATAGCCTTCCCTGTTCCCCAGTTGCTCACTTTCAGTTTGGTCTAGTCTCATCCTGATACCTTCTGGTATGAAAGGAGGGGGGCTGAGATGGTGGGTTAGGTACTACATTGAGATCTCCGCCTGTAAGAGAAACCAGGCCTCCATGTGGTGGCCAATGTACACATAATGTTGCTAAACATCAGCAGCATCACGCATACATTTGCTGCCACTGGTTTCGCCTACATGTGGAGATTTCAACGTAGTACTTGCCCCATCACCTCAGCCTTCCCCCTTCTTTTCAGAAGGTATCAGGACGAGACAAGATCGATCCAAAAGTAAGCAGTTAGGGGGCAAAGAAAGGTTATACCTTTTCAGCTGCCTAGATAACCTCTTTAAGGGCGCCACCTCCAGACTCCACTAGATGTTAAAGGAGTCTTGTCCTCCAGATTGTGATGTTAAATGGGGTCTCCTCCTACCCCTTTTGAGACAAATGTACCCTCCTGATGTTAAAGGCGCTTCATTTGTCTCTAGATGTTAAAAAAGTTATCTGGGGAGCTTAAATGGCGATAGCCTTCCCTGTTCCCCAGTTGCTCACTTTCAGTTTGGTCTAGTCTCATCCTGATACCTTCTGGTATGAAATGAGGGGGGGCTGAGATGGTGGGTTAGGTACTACATTGAGATCTCCGCCTGTAAGAGAAACCAGGCCTCCATGTGGTGGCCAATGTACACATAATGTTGCTAAACATCAGCAGCATCACGCATACATTTGCTGCCACTGGTTTCGCCTACATGTGGAGATTTCAACGTAGTACTTGCCTCATCACCTCAGCCTTCCCCCTTCTTTTCAGAAGGTATCAGGAGGAGACAAGATCGATCCAAAAGTAAGCAGTTAGGGGGCAAAGAAAGGTTATACCTTTTCAGCTGCCTAGATAACCTCTTTAAGGGCGCCACCTCCAGACTCCACTAGATGTTAAAGGAGTCTTGTCCTCCAGATTGTGATGTTAAATGGGGTCTCCTCCTACCCCTTTTGAGACATATGTACCCTCCTGATGTTAAAGGCGCCTCATTTGTCTCTAGATGTTAAAAAGGTTATCTGGGGAGCTAAAATGGCGATAGCCTTCCCTGTTCCCCAGTTGCTCACTTTCAGTTTGGTCTAGTCTCATCCTGATACCTTCTGGTATGAAAGGAGGGGGGCTGAGATGGTGGGTTAGGTACTACATTGAGATCTCCGCCTGTAAGAGAAACCAGGCCTCCATGTGGTGGCCAATGTACACATAATGTTGCTAAACATCAGCAGCATCACACATACATTTGCTGCCACTGGTTTCGCCTACATGTGGAGATTTCAACGTAGTACTTGCCCCATCACCTCAGCCTTCCCCCTTCTTTTCAGAAGGTATCAGGACGAGACAAGATCGATCCAAAAGTAAGCAGTTAGGGGGCAAAGAAAGGTTATACCTTTTCAGCTGCCTAGATAACCTCTTTAAGGGCGCCACCTCCAGACTCCACTAGATGTTAAAGGAGTCTTGTCCTCCAGATTGTGATGTTAAATGGGGTCTCCTCCTACCCCTTTTGAGACAAATGTACCCTCCTGATGTTAAAGGCGCCTCATTTGTCTCTAGATGTTAAAAAGGTTATCTGGGGAGCTAAAATGGCGATAGCCTTCCCTGTTCCCCAGTTGCTCACTTTCAGTTTGGTCTAGTCTCATCCTGATACCTTCTGGTATGAAAGGAGGGGGGCTGAGATGGTGGGTTAGGTACTACATTGAGATCTCCGCCTGTAAGAGAAACCAGGCCTCCATGTGGTGGCCAATGTACACATAATGTTGCTAAACATCAGCAGCATCACGCATACATTTGCTGCCACTGGTTTCGCCTACATGTGGAGATTTCAACGTAGTACTTGCCCCATCACCTCAGCCTTCCCCCTTCTTTTCAGAAGGTATCAGGACGAGACAAGATCGATCCAAAAGTAAGCAGTTAGGGGGCAAAGAAAGGTTATACCTTTTCAGCTGCCTAGATAACCTCTTTAAGGGCGCCACCTCCAGACTCCACTAGATGTTAAAGGAGTCTTGTCCTCCAGATTGTGATGTTAAATGGGGTCTCCTCCTACCCCTTTTGAGACAAATGTACCCTCCTGATGTTAAAGGCGCTTCATTTGTCTCTAGATGTTAAAAAAGTTATCTGGGGAGCTTAAATGGCGATAGCCTTCCCTGTTCCCCAGTTGCTCACTTTCAGTTTGGTCTAGTCTCATCCTGATACCTTCTGGTATGAAATGAGGGGGGGCTGAGATGGTGGGTTAGGTACTACATTGAGATCTCCGCCTGTAAGAGAAACCAGGCCTCCATGTGGTGGCCAATGTACACATAATGTTGCTAAACATCAGCAGCATCACGCATACATTTGCTGCCACTGGTTTCGCCTACATGTGGAGATTTCAACGTAGTACTTGCCTCATCACCTCAGCCTTCCCCCTTCTTTTCAGAAGGTATCAGGACGAGACAAGATCGATCCAAAAGTAAGCAGTTAGGGGGCAAAGAAAGGTTATACCTTTTCAGCTGCCTAGATAACTTCTTTAAGGGCGCCACCTCCAGACTCCACTAGATGTTAAAGGAGTCTTGTCCTCCAGATTGTGATGTTAAATGGGGTCTCCTCCTACCCCTTTTGAGACAAATGTACCCTCCTGATGTTAAAGGCGCCTCATTTGTCTCTAGATGTTAAAGTTATCTGGGGAGCTGAAATGGCGATAGCCTTCCCTGTTCCCAGTTGCTCACTTTCAGTTTGGTCTAGTCTCATCCTGATACCTTCTGGTATGAAAGGAGGGGGGCTGAGATGGTGGGTTAGGTACTACATTGAGATCTCCGCCTGTAAGAGAAACCAGGCCTCCATGTGGTGGCCAATGTACACTTAATGTTGCTAAACATCAGCAGCATCACGCATACATTTGCTGCCACTGGTTTCGCCTACATGGAGATTTCAACGTAGTCCTTGCCCCATCGCCTCAGCCTTCCCCCTTCTTTTCAGAAGGTATCAGGACGAGACAAGATCGATCCAAAAGTAAGCAGTTAGGGGGCAAAGAAAGGTTATACCTTTTCAGCTGCCTAGATAACCTCTTTAAGGGCGCCACCTCCAGACTCCACTAGATGTTAAAGGAGTCTTGTCCTCCAGATTGTGATGTTAAATGGGGTCTCCTCCTACCCCTTTTGAGACAAATGTACCCTCCTGATGTTAAAGGCGCCTCATTTGTCTCTAGATGTTAAAAAGGTTATTTGGGGAGCTAAAATGGCTATGGCCTTCCCTGCTCCCCAGCGACTCACTTTCAGTTTGGTCTAGTCTCATCCCGATACCTTCTGGTATGAAAGGAGGGGGGCTGAGATGGTGGGTTAGGTACTACATTGAGATCTCCGCCTGTAAGAGAAACCAGGCCTCCATGTGGTGGCCAATGTACACATAATGTTGCTAAACATCAGCAGCATCACGCATACATTTGCTGCCACTGGTTTCGCCTACATGTGGAGATTTCAACGTAGTACTTGCCTCATCACCTCAGCCTTCCCCCTTCTTTTCAGAAGGTATCAGGAGGAGACAAGATCGATCCAAAAGTAAGCAGTTAGGGGGCAAAGAAAGGTTATACCTTTTCAGCTGCCTAGATAACCTCTTTAAGGGCGCCACCTCCAGACTCCACTAGATGTTAAAGGAGTCTTGTCCTCCAGATTGTGATGTTAAATGGGGTCTCCTCCTACCCCTTTTGAGACAAATGTACCCTCCTGATGTTAAAGGCGCCTCATTTGTCTCTAGATGTTAAAAAAGTTATCTGGGGAGCTGAAATGGCGATAGCCTTCCCTGTTCCCCAGTTGCTCACTTTCAGTTTGGTCTAGTCTCATCCTGATACCTTCTGGTATGAAAGGAGGGGGGGCTAAGATGGTGGGTTAGCTACTACATTGAGATCTCCGCCTGTAAGAGAAACCAGGCCTCCATGTGGTGGCCAATGTACACATAATGTTGCTAAACATCAGCAGCATCACACATACATTTGCTGCCACTGGTTTCGCCTACATGTGGAGATTTCAACGTAGTACTTGCCCCATCACCTCAGCCTTCCCCCTTCTTTTCAGAAGGTATCAGGACGAAACAAGATCGATCCAAAAATAAGCAGTTAGGGGGCAAAGAAAGGTTATACCTTTTCAGCTGCCTAGATAACCTCTTTAAGGGCGCCACCTCCAGACTCCACTAGATGTTAAAGGAGTCTTGTCCTCCAGATTGTGATGTTAAATGGGGTCTCCTCCTACCCCTTTTGAGACAAATGTACCCTCCTGATGTTAAAGGCGCCTCATTTGTCTCTAGATGTTAAAAAAAGTTATCTGGGGAGCTGAAATGGCGATAGCCTTCCCTGTTCCTCAGTTGCTCACTTTCAGTTTGGTCTAGTCTCATCCTGATACCTTCTGGTATGAAAGGAGGGGGGCTGAGATGGTGGGTTAGGTACTACATTGAGATCTCCGCCTGTAAGAGAAACCAGGCCTCCATGTGGTGGCCAATGTACACATAATGTTGCTAAACATCAGCAGCATCACGCATACATTTGCTGCCACTGGTTTCACCTACATGTGGAGATTTCAACGTAGTACTTGCCCCATCACCTCAGCCTTCCCCCTTCTTTTCAGAAGATATCAGGACAAAACAAGATCGATCCAAAAATAAGCAGTTAGGGGGCAAAGAAAGGTTATACCTTTTTAGCTGCCTAGATAACCTCTTTAAGGGCGCCACCTCCAGACTCCACTAGATGTTAAAGGAGTCTTGTCCTCCAGATTGTGATGTTAAATGGGGTCTCCTCCTACCCCTTTTGAGACAAATGTACCCTCCTGATGTTAAAGGCGCCTCATTTGTCTCTAGATGTTAAAAAGGTTATTTGGGGAGCTAAAATGGCTATGGCCTTCCCTGTTCCCCAGCGACTCACTTTCAGTTTGGTCTAGTCTCATCCCGATACCTTCTGGTATGAAAGGAGGGGGGCTGAGATGGTGGGTTAGGTACAACATTGAGATCTCCGCCTGTAAGAGAAACCAGGCCTCCATGTGGTGGCCAATGTACACATAATGTTGCTAAACATGAGCAGCATCACACATACATTTGCTGCCACTGGTTTCGCCTACATGTGGAGATTTCAACGTAGTACTTGCCCCATCACCTCAGCCTTCCCCCTTCTTTTCAGAAGGTATCAGGATGAGACAAGATCGTTCCAAAAGTAAGCAGTTAGGGGGCAAAGAAAGGTTATACCTTTTCAGCTGCCTAGATAACCTCTTTAAGGGCGCCACCTCCAGACTCCACTAGATGTTAAAGGAGTCTTGTCCTCCAGATTGTGATGTTAAATGGGGTCTCCTCCTACCCCTTTTGAGACAAATGTACCCTCCTGATGTTAAAGGCGCCTCATTTGTCTCTAGATGTTAAAAAGGTTATTTGGGGAGCTAAAATGGCTATGGCCTTCCCTGTTCCCCAGCGACTCACTTTCAGTTTGGTCTAGTCTCATCCTGATACCTTCTGGTATGAAAGGAGGGGGGCTGAGATGGTGGGTTAGGTACTACATTGAGATCTCCGCCTGTAAGAGAAACCAGGCCTCCATGTGGTGGCCAATGTACACATAATGTTGCTAAACATCAGCAGCATCACACATACATTTGCTGCCACTGGTTTGGCCTACATGTGGAGATTTCAACGTAGTACTTGCCCCATCACCTCAGCCTTCCCCCTTCTTTTCAGAAGGTATCAGGACGAGACAAGATCGATTCAAAAGTAAGCAGTTAGGGGGCAAAGAAAGGTTATACCTTTTCAGCTGCCTAGATAACCTCTTTAAGGGCGCCACCTCCAGACTCCACTAGATGTAAAAGGAGTCTTGTCCTCCAGATTGTGATGTTAAATGGGGTCTCCTCCTACCCCTTTTGAGACAAATGTACCCTCCTGATGTTAAAGGCGCCTCATTTGTCTCTAGATGTTAAAAAAGTTATCTGGGGAGCTTAAATGGCGATAGCCTTCCCTGTTCCCCAGTTGCTCACTTTCAGTTTGGTCTAGTCTCATCCTGATACCTTCTGGTATGAAATGAGGGGGGGCTGAGATGGTGGGTTAGGTACTACATTGAGATCTCCGCCTGTAAGAGAAACCAGGCCTCCATGTGGTGGCCAATGTACACATAATGTTGCTAAACATCAGCAGCATCACGCATACATTTGCTGCCACTGGTTTCGCCTACATGTGGAGATTTCAACGTAGTACTTGCCTCATCACCTCAGCCTTCCCCCTTCTTTTCAGAAGGTATCAGGAGGAGACAAGATCGATCCAAAAGTAAGCAGTTAGGGGGCAAAGAAAGGTTATACCTTTTCAGCTGCCTAGATAACCTCTTTAAGGGCGCCACCTCCAGACTCCACTAGATGTTAAAGGAGTCTTGTCCTCCAGATTGTGATGTTAAATGGGGTCTCCTCCTACCCCTTTTGAGACAAATGTACCCTCCTGATGTTAAAGGCGCCTCATTTGTCTCTAGATGTTAAAAAGGTTATTTGGGGAGCTAAAATGGCTATGGCCTTCCCTGTTCCCCAGCGACTCACTTTCAGTTTGGTCTAGTCTCATCCTGATACCTTCTGGTATGAAAGGAGGGGGGCTGAGATGGTGGGTTAGGTACTACATTGAGATCTCCGCCTGTAAGAGAAACCAGGCCTACATGTGGTGGCCAATGTACACATAATGTTGCTAAACATCAGCAGCATCACACATACATTTGCTGCCACTGGTTTCGCCTACATGTGGAGATTTCAACGTAGTACTTGCCCCATCACCTCAGCCTTCCCCCTTCTTTTCAGAAGGTATCAGGACAAGACAAGATCGATCCAAAAGTAAGCAGTTAGGGGGCAAAGAAAGGTTATACCTTTTCAGCTGCCTAGATAACCTCTTTAAGGGCGCCACCTCCAGACTCCACTAGATGTTAAAGGAGTCTTGTCCTCCAGATTGTGATGTTAAATGGGGTCTCCTCCTACCCCTTTTGAGACAAATGTACCCTCCTGATGTTAAAGGCGCCTCATTTGTCTCTAGATGTTAAAAAAGTTATCTGGGGAGCTAAAATGGCGATATCCTTCCCTGTTCCCCAGTGGCTCACTCTCAGTTTGGTCTAGTCACATCCTGATACCTTCTTGTATGAAAGAAGGGGGGCTGAGATGGTGGGTAGGTTACTATGTTGTGATTAGCACATGCAGGTGAAACCAGGCCTCCATGTGGTGGCTAATGTACACACTATGTTGCCTACATTTGCTGCCACTGGTTTCGTCTGCATGTGTTGATTGCAACATAGCACCTGACCTGTCATCTCAGCTCTTTTTCTTCATAACAGAAGGTATCGGAATGAGACGAGACCAAACTAGGAGTAAGCTACTGGGGAAGCTAGGAGAGGTAATACCTTTTCAGCTCTCTAGATAACCTCTTTAATGGCGCCACCTCCTCACTCTTCTCGGTTTTAGTGTTTTAAATTATAGATGAGAGTTCTTACTTTGCCAATTATGTATCTGGTTGCTCTTCGTACACAGGCACAGCAAGATCTTACACCCCTTACCTCATCATTATCAAGCAGTCTCTCTGTGATCTTCATAAAGATGGGCTATAATAAAAATATAACAATCATTGTAGTCTTTCCATTACAGTAATTTTCTATCCTTGTTAGGAATTCTTTACAGTGTATAATAAATGAGGCTCTTACCCTGTCTTCATTGTCGATGTTGTGGAGTACATCCTATAATACAAATGACAATGTGAATAAAGTGTTATATTTGCTGAGGGCTTCAGATTTCTGCAATGTATTTACCATAATTTATCGGTGGAGCAGTGAGAAAGGTAATACCTGGTTTATTTTGTGTTCTTCTCACATAATGTTAGGGTCCCCAATTATTAAATTTCTTTGTTAGCCAGAACGAAGGGACACAAAGAGAAGCAGTTCTCTAGAGGATTATGGCCCAGAATTACTAAAAATGTCTGATTATTATACAGTGTCATCTTAGACTAGACAGTCCTAGAATGTGTCAGACTTATCACAGTCGTACAAGGCTGTTTGATGAATCTATCTTACTCTTACACTACACTCAATCTAAGTTGAGATCAGCTATTGGCTTAAACTGTGCCAGCGTTCTGGCCCAATTGTTGATACATAGTATGGCATCTCATATACAGGATAGGGATAAGTGTCTGATTGCAGGGGGTCCCACCATCTCTCTCCCATCTTTTACAGCATGTGCTGAAGAAAACATGTGTTCCATTCATTTGTATAGGATCGCCAGAGATGCCCGAGTGCTGTACTCAGGTACCTTCGGCGCTTACATAGAAATGAGGACCATGCCATCCACAGCACTCCCTCTTTTTTAAAAGCCAGGGTCTTATTCTGTAGATCGTGGGGTTTTCCATCAGTTGGATCCCTGTGATTAGAGACTTATCGCCCTCACTGGACAATCCGTTTAAGCTATGCCCTCTTTTATTAAAACCAAACCCCATTTTACCAAAATGTGAAATGTAATTTGATTTCCTTGCTGACAGAAGAGAGTGTTAGTCTATGCTGCTATGTGAGCTGTGCCCTAACAGAAACTCTCTCAGATCTAACTGACTGAGAGCCAGGAGAGTACACAGAGAACAGAATGTCCCACCTACACTTCCTACATTCTGTTTAAGTCTGTGGCCAGAGACAGAATGTACTTTTGACATACAGTGGATGATGTTTTAGTAATGAAGGAGACACCTAGAGGCAAGAAATATAATGCTTATAACTATTTTACATGGGTTTTTATCTTTGCCAATATTCTATTAAATTCTATCCAGTTGTGGGTAGCGGTCTTTGGGCTAGATTGCCTGGGCTTCCGTGTTTGTGACACTATGCCACTCCCCACTCCATTAAAGGGGTACTCCGGTGCTTAGACATCTTATCCCCTATCCAAAGGATAGGGGATAAGATGCCTGATCATGGGAGTCCCGCCGCTGGAGACCCCCATGATCTTGCAAGGGGCACCCCGTTTATAATCAGTCCCCGGAGCGTGTTCGCTTCGGGTCTGATTACCGGCGACCACTGGGCCGGCGGCGTTTGACGTCACGCCTCCGCCCCGTGTGATGGCACGCTCCACCCCTCAATGCAAGCCTATGGCAGGGGGCGTGATAGCTGTCACGCCCCCTCCCATAGGCTTGCATTAAGGGGCGGAGCATGACGTCACACGGGGGCGGAGGCGTGACGTCACACGCCAAACGGCCCTGTGGTCGCCCGTAATCAGACCCGGAGCGAACACGCTCCGGGGACTGATTATAAACGGGGTGCCGTGTGCAAGATCGCGGGGGTCCCCAGCGGCGGGACTCCCACGATCAGGCATCTTATCCCCTATCCTCTGGATAGGGGATAAGATGTCTAAGCGCCGGAGTACCCCTTTAATGTCTATTGGAGGGGCGTTATAGCTAGTACAGGAGCCAGGCTTCCGTGTTAATGAATGCCCCAGTGCCGCAGCAGACGGAACAACCCCTCCCCCAATCAGATATGTTATAACATGTCTAGGGGCGGAGTACCCCTTTAACCCTTTAGATGCCAGTTGTCAAAGCTCACAGCTGCACCTAAATGGAGGATTGGATTCTGTTTCCTGGTACCTGGAGGGCTTACCTTGCCTTGAGAGGCTGCCCTTGGCTTTTTTTATTGATAGAGTGTAGATTGCATAGATCAATAAAGGACATATCTCCTGCATTGATCTGTAAAAGCCATCTAATGATGGCTCATACAAGTCCCATAGGGCAATGGTCTCCGCACTGTGGACCTCCAGATGTTGCAAACCTACAAAGCCTAGTTTTGCAACATCTGGAGGACCAAAGTTTGAATATCACTGCCCTAGGGGGTCTAATAAGGTGCAAAATAATATATATCTTTACAAATATAAATAAACCCCTTCCAAATTAGATTTAAATCACCCCTTTTTTCCTGTTTTTTATATAACAAACAATGTATATAAAATAAAATATAACATATTTGGAATCACTGCCTGCATAAATATCTCATCTTAAAATATAAAAGTATTATTCAAAGGCGGTAAATGGCGTAAACAAAAAAAAGCTGAAAACAGCTCCATAGGCCAAAAAAGTAAAAAGTTATAGGGTATAGTCATGATATTTTTTAAAGCATTATTTTAAAACATAAAACCATATTAATTTCATAACATTGTATTTGCAATGACCTGTAGAATCGTAATAGCGTGTCAGTTTAACAGCATGATAAATTACAAAAAAATTATCCCCCCCCCCCATTTTCAAAATATATATTTTTCAATTTTACATAAATAAGAATATGTTTGTTTTTTGCTTGCCAGCATAATTTTTGGAAAGAAGGAAGTTATCAAAAATATTATTAGCCCAGCAAAGTCCTTATATGAGTATGTAAATAAAAAAAAATAGCTATGGCTAATTAGGGGAGGAACAAAACGAAAATGTAAAAACGAAAATTGTCTTGTTATTTGTAATATTACTTACACAGTATTGGGCGAAGCTCAATCCAGATTCTCTTATCTGTCCAAACATAAATGAAAAATAATACAGAAAGAGGTTATTGTTTTTTCAATTTATTGTAGATATTCAGAACTTACTTATGCATTGGAGGTGTTTTCTAACAATATTAGCCCATGTAGGGCTTCTACAAGGCTAATCCAGTTTGTAATAGAATGTATTGACAGAATATAGCTACAGCATTCTGTGCTATTCTATTAAGAATAAAGGAAACCCGATGAAATTCAGTCTGTAATGTCCAATTATATATATAAGCTACATGCATACATAAAATCATTCTCATCAGCTCGCTCCTCTGTTTCCATGGCACACTATGCTATTGGCTCAACACACCAACGTTTGTGCAGTACACACAGGAACGGAGACTGCTGTTTATACCTGGACTCCACACTCCTATACCTGGAGTGGTGATGCATACGATACAGTATGCACCATCACTAACCTCTGTTACTGACCAGTATTGTATATAGTACTGTGTACATTGCCACTAACCTCTCTCACCTGGCCTGGAGAATTTGCATTAACAAGATGTTGCACTGTTTTGATGAAGATAGTGGGTGCTACATTTATACTTTGTTAAAGGAAACCTGTCACCATTTTATGCTGCCCAAAGGACAGGAAGCAAAAAACAGGTGCAGGCAGCAAGATGGCAAAACACTGTGATTAACTATGAAACACTCGGGCATTTCAGACAATCATAGTTTAAAAATGCCACCAGGACTCGGGTAAGTAGTCACGGGGGGCGTATCCCAGTAACTGCTTCTCACCACATTGGCCCTGAGCAATGCATCTTTCTCACTCAGTGCTGGTGGGGTGAAGAGCAACTGCTTGACTATCTATATATAGGATTCAGAGTTAATCATAGTGTCCTGGCACCCTGCTGCCTCCACCTGTTTTATGCTTCCCATCCGCAGTTTCAGCAGCATAAAACCATAAAATTGGTGACAGGTTCCCTTTAACCTCTTACGGACGCAGGGCATGCATGTAAGCCCTGCGCCCTCTGCCCTGCTATGACATGCGCTCAGGAGTTGAGAGCATGCTCCACAGCTGAGTGCGCGTCATAGCGGGGTGGTGGGACCTGTGTCTACTGCCGGACATCACCGATCTTGGTGATGCCCGCGTTAACCCCTTAGACTTCACGATCAAAGTTGATTGCAATGTGTAAAATGCAAAAAATAAATAAAATTGAACAATCACAGCTGCTTAGCAGAGCTGATCGGGACCATAGTGGTGAAATCGCAATGTCCCAATGTGCTAAAAGGATGGCGGGAGGGCCCTTACCTGCCACCTCGTCCGATCAGCAATCCACAGCTCCAGTCAGCCATGGCAGCCTGAAGTAATATGGCACTGATAACACTGATCAATGCTATGCTATGACATAGCATTGTTCAGTGAATTCAATCTAATGATTGCGTGTTATTATCCCCTATGGGGGTCTAAAAAATAGTGTACATATTTTTTTTTTAGAAACTTCTTATTAAATGTAATGAAACCCCATCCCTAATAAAAGCTTGAATAACCTTCCTTCTGCCATGAAAAAAAATAGTAAACAAAAATAAACATGTGGTATTGCCATGTGTGTAAATGTCCGACCTATGAGAATATAATGTTAAATAAACCGCACAGACAATGGCATATACGTAAAAATAAAGGCCAATGTCCAGAATTGCGTATTGTTGGTCACTTTGTATACCCTAAAAATGTAGGAAAAGCGATCAGAAGGTCCTATCAAAACAAAAAATGGCACCTATATAAACAACAGATAATTGCATAAAAAATGAGCACTCACACATCCCCATATAGGGGGGGGGGGGGGGGGGGGAAGTTATAGGGGTAAGCAAATGACAATTTTAGACATGCTAATTTGTGTACAATAAGTTATGTTTTTAAAAGAAGTTAAACAAATTAATACCTATATAATTTTAGTGAAATTATTGATTTCATTACAAAATAAAATTGGGTGGGCAAAAAGCAAACCCTCATATAGGTCTGTAGGTGGAAAACTGAGTTATGATTTTTAGAAAGTCAGGAGGAAAAAGTCCTTAAGGGGTTAAGCCTCTGACTACCATAGCAACAAAATAGCTAATTGTGATCTCCCCTCCCTTCTTTCAATCTCCTTAGGAGTCACTGTTGACCTTGGCCTATAAGAAGCTAACTTGTTGGGATAGGCTTTTCTCTGATCCTGGTCACTAGAGTAGGATGTTGGCCGTATAATGCAGCTCATAACTACAAGTCAAGACACAGACACAGCTCTTTGCCCACATAATCACTACAGCATAATAGCATGGAACAACCTACAAGCAGTGAAATGTTATTATAGTTCACAGTGGGAAGAGGTTACATTCTTTACATAGTAATGGATTGTACAGTATGGGGTATGAGAAATGAAGGATCTTTTACTCTGGACAATTCTGTGGGCTTGGTAAATGGGCATTTTATTTCCCTGGAATGAAGGACCTCTGGTGTCAGTTTCATTGATAGAAACAATGGTGCAGGTCACCTATACCATCTGTGTCCATAGACATTGGGGTATACTATGGCTATCCACATAGACATTAGATTACTGACACATCCCTCAAAACTGGTGAAGTCTGCCATAACAAAATCTAAGGTCTATAGAGAACATTATATGTATACTTTTATATAACTTACTTCATCCTGGTACATGTAAAAATACATGTCCATGGCTCTCGTCATCTTATACACCTAGAACAGAAAAGATTAGACTTAGTTTTACTCTGCTCAGTAAAATCATTTTGGTGTAAAGCATTATATATACATTATAAAGTATAAGTATATTGTCTTATTCATATTGCCTAACAAATGTCTTCATTTTTTTAAAATGTTTTAATTTTTAACTTATCTAAGTAATGATCTATAGTAGAGTTGAGCAAACTTACAGTAAATTGGCTCGTAGCGAATCCCGCAGCTCAGCTGTTGATAACTTTAGTCTGCGTAAATTAGTTCAGCTGTCCAAGGGCTCTGGTTGCCTGTAAAAGTCTGGGATGACAGTCTTAGGTCTCATAGGTCTGTATCCACCTTTTCAAGGCAACTGAAGCCCTTGGAAAGCTAAACTAATTTGTGCAGACTAAAGTTATCAACAGCCGAGCTGCAAGGTTTGCTATGAGCCAATTTACTGTATGTTCGCTCAACTCTATAGGATGAAGCCTTAAAGCTTTTGTCCCAGCAAAAATTGTAGTGAAAATTTATACTGCCTCTGAGCTAGTGTAGATTTACGCTATTATGCAGTTTAATCCAAGAGAAAATTATCCATACCCTTAGACTCAAACACAGCCTTTACTGGAGAGATAGCACCAAACATCCCGGATTCTCTTCTTTTGCACTAGATATATGAGAGCATTTTTATGCAGAATGAGTGGTCATTTTTTGTTGGCTCTATTTTGGAGGACATACTGTATAATGGATAAGTTCACTGAAAAAACATGTTACAGATATAATTTAGATTTGGACAGCTTCCAATTCCCTTGTGTGCACGTGTGCTCGGAAAGGCGGTTGGCATCACCCGCCGAAAGACAGGATACAAAAGGAAAATCCAGCACACATGTGTTTTCCACAGGAGTACACATTTAAATACAGATATGAAGAACTTAGATAAAATATTGGCAGTCAGATTGGCAAAAGCAGACCATTGTGGATTCATGAATGGAAGGATTACAGCTGATCATGTAAGAAGGATTTTTGGAAACTTGGAGATGAAATTGGAGGGGGACCGCTCCATTCTGTAATTGGATGCGGTGAAAGCCTTTCACAGAGTGAAGTGGTCCTTCTTCTGGAAAGCTATGAGAGAGTATGGTTTTGGTGAAAAATGTATGAAATGGTTACGGATTCTGCATAGTTCACCAGAAGCTTCAGTCATAGTCAATGGGATATAAGAAGAGAGTTTTCAATTATCAGGAGCGAAACAGGGCTGTCCTCTGTCCCCTCATATTTTTGCCCTATTTATAGATCCATTGGTGGTTAAGATCAGAAAAATGGAGGGAATTTGTGGGTATGGATGTCGGGGGGCCGAGGACAGAATTTCACTATTTGAATTCGACATATTGCTCTATATTGCAAATACGGAACAGGTATTGGACCAGATCATAGATATAACAGAAGAATTTTGAAAAAGATATGGGTTAAATATAAATTGGAATAAAATCGTGCTTATGCCAATGGACAGACAGATAACCCATCAAAACTTAAAGATACTCTGAGAGGGTGAAACATTCAAGTATTTGGGCGAAGGTTATAGGACAGGATATAAAGAAATACCCTGAGTTGAATGTCTGGCCAACCCTGAGGAAGAATAGAGCAAAGATTAAAGTTTGATTAAAATAATCATATTACCTCAAATTTTATTTATATTAGCATATAGTCCTAGTTGTATTTTATAGCAGCATAATTAATATTTATAATGAAGTGGGAAATAGTTGATTCTTTTGGGTACATGGTGGAGGAAAACAATCTTTTTGTAGGACTGTATGGGAGCTGTTGGAAAAAGGACAGGAAAAAGAAGGGTCCCTAGATGAGTTGGCAGGTAGGGTTTGGGTCCAAATGAAAAAGGTGATGAAGATAAAAAGGTTCACTGAAATTTACTATATTATTTAACCCCTTAAGGACAAAGCCAATTATGACCTTAAGGACCAGAGCATTTTTTTGTACATCTTACCACTGTCACTTTAAACATTAATTATTCTGGGATGCTTTTACTTATGAATTTAATTCCGAGATTGTGTTTTCATTACATATTCTACTTTAGTGGTAAATTTTCATTGATTCTTGCATCATTTCTTGGTGAAAAAAATCCTAAATTTCATTCATGAACAATTTGAAAATTTAGTATTTTTTCTAAATTTGAAGCTCTCTGCTTGTAAGGAAAATAGACCTACCAAATAAATTATATATTGATTCACATATACAATATGTCTACTTTATGTTTACATCATAAAGTTGACATTTTTTTTTTACTTTTTGAAGACATCAGAGGGCTTCAAAGTTTAGCATTAATTTTCCAATTGTTCATGAACTCTTCAAAATCTGAATTTTTCAGGGACCAGTTCAGTTTGAAGTGGATTTGAGGGGCCTTCATATTAGAAATACCCCATAATGGACCCGGACCCCATTATAAAAACTGCACCCCTCAAAGTATTCTAAATGGCATTCAGAAAGTTTGTTAACCCTTTAGTAGTCACATAGGCAAGAAAGGAATGGCACTGCCAATATCTAATAGCCAAAATCACAAGATGAGGAGAAAATAGGTAGCTGCTAAGTAGTCCTCTGGTTCATTAAAGTTGAGTCAGCAGTGGTGCTAGGAGATGCAAAGGAACAGGTTCTGTAAGAATTCTTAAATCAAGAATATAGAAAACTCCTAAACTCATTGCTCAGCTAATGACTCGAAGCTCCTCTCACGGGATGGACCGGGGACATCAGACTGCAGAGTGTGGGTGCCCAGAGGCAAACAATCGGCAGTTTTGGCCGGAAGAAGCGCTACTTTGTGCAAAAACTGCCTCTGAGCGCCCACACTCTGCAGTCTGGTGTCCCCGGTCCATCCCGTGAGAGGAGCTTCGAGTCATTAGCTGAGTGGTGAGTGCAGGAGTTTTCTATATTCTTGATTTAATAACCCTTTAGTTGTTTCACAGAAATAGCAGCAAATTGAAGGAAAAAATTAAAAATCTTCATTTCCTACACTCGCATGTTCTTGTAGACAATTTTTTTGAATTTTTACAAGTGGTAAAAGGCGAAAAAGCCCCACAAAATTTGTAACCCAATTTCACTTGAGTAAGGAAATACCTCATATGTGGATGTAAAGTGCTCTGCAGGCGCACTAGAGGGCTCAGAAGAGAAGGAGTGACAATGGAATTTTGGAGAGTGAATTTTGCTGAAATAGTTTTTTGGGGACATGTTGCATTTAGGAATCCCCTATGGTACCAGAACAGCAAATAAAAAACAAAAAAAACCACATGGTGTACTATTTTGGAAACTACACCCCTCAAGGCATGTAACAAGGGGTACAGTGAGATTTAAGACTCAACAGGTGTTTGACAACTTTTCGTTAAAGTCGTATGTGTAAATGAAAAAAAAATCACTAAAATGCAGGTTTTTTTCCCCCCAAATTTACTATTTTTACAAAAGGTAATAGGAGAAAATGCTCCCAAAAATTTTTGACCACATTTCTTCTGAGTATGGAAATACCCCAAGTGTGGACGTAAAGTGCTCTGCGGGTGCACTACAATGCTCAGAAGAGAAGGAGCCAAATTTGGCTTTTGGAAAGCAAATTTTGCTGGGCATGTTGCCCCTATGGTGCAAAGCCCCTATGGTGCCTGAAAAAAAAAAAAAACACATGGCACACTATTTGGCAAAAAAAAAGTGAAAAAAAAAAAGTGAACAAAGATCATTTAACTCCTCCCCTATTAAAAGTTTGAATCACCCCCCTTTTCCAATAAAAAAAAAAACACAGTGTAAATAAAAATAAAAATAGACATATATGGTATCACCGCGTGCGGAAATGTCCGAATTATAAAAATATTTCATTAATTAAACCGTTCGGTCAATGGCGTGCGCGTAAAAAAATTCCAAAGTCCAAAATAGTGCATTTTTGGTCACTTTTTATATCATTTAAAAATGAATAAAAAGCGATCAATAAGTCCTATCAATGCAAAAATGGTACCGTTAAAAACTTCAGATCACGGCGCAAAAAATGAGCACTCATACCGCCCCATACATGGAAAAATAAAAAAGTTATAGGGGTCAGAAGATGACAATTTTAAACGTATTAATTTTCTTGCAATTTTCTCGACAAAATCAAACCTATATAAGTAGGGTATCATTTTAATTGTAAGGACCTACAGAATAAATATCAGGTGTCATTTTTACCGAAAAATGTACTACGTAGAAACGGAAGCCCCCAAAATTTACAAAACAGCGTTTTTTTTTTTTTAATTTTGTCGCACAATGATTTTTTTTCCCGTTTCACCGTAGATTTTTGGGCAAAATGACTGACGTCATTACAAAGTAGAATTGGTGGCGCAAAAAATAAGCCATCATAAGGATTTTTAGGTGCAAAATTGAAAGAGTTATGATTTTTTAAAGACAAGGAGCAAAAAACGAAAATGCAAAAACGGAAAAAAAAAACGGTCCGTAAGGGGTTAAAGCAACACTCAGAGGTAGAATAATAAACCAGGCGGCACACCATGGGAAGCAGACAAGATTAAAAAGGCAGAGTCTCCTAATGGAATTAGCCAATTTACATAGACAAAATAAAAAGAGATACAATCCGAGCATAGTAGCAAGAATCCATACATTAACAGAGGAATTACAGAACATAGATTTATATAAATATGAATTGGCTTTAAGAACAAAGAAAATTGATAAATACTGGTTATCAAATAAACCAGGAACTCATTTGGCAAAACAAGTAAAACAGAAAGGGACACAAGAGAATAAAATACCTTATATTAATTTAAGTAAAGGAAGAAGAGTATATGACCCAAAGGGGGTGGTGGATGCATTTGCTAGCTATTATGAGGCACTTTATAATTTGAAGGAAGATGTAGGGATACCCCAACCTACTCAAATGTTAATAAATGAGTTTCTGGCAAATATTTCACTTCCAAGTTTAAACGACTCTCAAACTGCTGAAATATTAGCTCCATTTTCCAGGGAGGAGGTTACTAAACATATCCTCTCTTTGAAAAATACAAAATCTCCGGGGCCGGATGGGTTAAGTAATGAGTTTTATAAAATACATTTGGGGAAGGTAGTTCCCTATCTAACTGATTTGCTCAATGAAATTTTAATTTCTGGTAAAGTACCTGGAGAGATGTTAGAAGTGGTTGTAGTAGTGATCCCCAAACCTAGGAAGGATCCCACAATAGTGGAGAACTATAGACCAATTTCGCTGTTAAACGATATTAAGCTCTATGCGAAATTATTAACTACAAGAATAAGTAAAACATTTTTAAATTTGATTAATATGGATCAAGTGGGATTTGTCCCAGGTCGGGAGTCACTTGATGGGACTAGGAGGTAATTGAATCTTGTGGATGTAGCAGTACGCGGTCGGGTGCCTTCCCTTTTATTGTCAATGGACGCGGAGAAGGCATTCGACCGCGTCCATTGGGGGTATCTGGGAGCTGTGTTGGAGAAATTTGGATTTACACCCCCTTTGGTGAAGGCAATTATGGCTCTTTATGTTGGACCTTCAGCAAGAATTTCTGTGGGAGGATCAATGTCCAGGAACTTCAGCATCTCGAATGGTGCCAGACAAGGATGCCCCATGTCTCCAGTCCTTTTTGTTTTAGCAATTGAGCCTTTTGCCCAAAAAATTTGAGACTCTAAGGAGATTTGGGGTATACCGGTCGGTACCAGCGACCACCGCATAAACTTATTCGCGGATGATATTTTAATTTCATGTATAAACCCATGTAAACCTTTGAGGTCAGTAATGACTCTAATAACCCAATTCAGTTCAGTGAGTTACTATAACCCCTTCAGGACCAAGCCCATTTTGGCCTTAAGGACCAGAGCGTTTTTTGCACATCTGACCACTGTCACTTTAAACATTAATAACTCTGGAATGCTTTTAGTTATCATTCTGATTCCGAGATTGTTTTTTCGTGACATATTCTACTTTAACATAGTGGTAAATTTTTGTGGTAACTTGCATCCTTTCCTTGTGAAAAATCCTAAAATTTGATGAAAAATTAGAAAATTTAGCATTTTTCTAACTTTGAAGCTCTCTGCTTGTAAGGAAAATGTATATTACAAATAAAAAAATTTTTTATTCACATATACAATATGTCTACTTTATGTCTGCATCATAAAAGTGACGAGTTTTTACTTTTGGAAGACACCAGAGGGCTTCAAAGTTCAGCAGCAATTTTCCAATTTTTCACAAAATTTTCAAACTCACTATTTTTCAGGGACCAGTTCAGGTTTGAAGTGGATTTGAAGGGTCTTCTTATTAGAAATACCCCACAAAAGACCCCATTATAAAAACTGCACCCCCCAAAGTATTCAAAATGACATTCAGTCATCATTTTAACCCTTTAGGTGTTTCACAGGAATAGAAGCAAAGTGAAGGAGAAAATTCACAATCTTCATTTTTTACACTCGCATGTTCTTGTAGACCCAATTTTTAAATTTTTACAAGGGGTAAAAGGAGAAAATGTATACTTATATTTGTAGCCCAATTTCTCTCGAGTAAGCACATACCTCATATGTCTATGTAAAGTGTTCGGCGGGCGCAGTAGAGGGCTCAGAAGGGAAAGAGCGATAAGGGGATTTTGGAGAGTACGTTTTTCTGAAATGGTTTTTGGGGGCATGTTGCATTTAGGAAGCCCTTATGGTGCCAGAACAGCAAAAAACCCTCACATGGCATACCATTTTGGAAACTAGACCCCTTGAGGTACGTAACAAGGAATAAAGTGAGCCTTAATACCCCACAGGTGTTTCACGACTTTTGCATATGTAAAAAAAAAAATTTTTTTTTCACTAAAATGTGTGTTTCCCCCCAAATTTCACATTTTTCCAAGGGTCAATAGCAGGAAATACCCCACAATATTTGTAACCCCTTCTCTTCTGAGTATGGAGGTACCCCATAAGTTGACCTGAAGTGCACTATGGGTGAACTACAATGCTCAGAAGAGAAGGAGTCATATTTGGCTTTTTGAGAGCAGATTTTGCTCGGGGGGCATGTCGCATTTAGGAAGCCCCTATGGTGCCAGAACAGCAAAAAATACTCACATGGCATACCATTTTGGAAACTAGACCCCTTGAGGAATGTAATAAGGAATAAAGTGAGCCTTATTACCCCACAGGTGTTTCATGACTTTTGCATATGTAAAAAAAAAAAAATAATAATTTCCACTAAAATGTGTGTTTCCCCCCTAATTTCACCTTTTTGCAAGGGTTAATAGCAGAAAATACCCCCCAAAATTTGTAACCCCATCTCTTCTGAGTATGGAGGTACCCCATAAGTTGACCTGAAGTGCACTATGGGCGAACTAAAATGCTCAGAAGAGAAGGAGTCATATTTGGCTTTTTGAGAGCAAATTTTGCTCGGGGGGCATGTCGCATTTAGGAAGCCCCTAAGGTGCCAGAACAGCAAAAAAAAACACACATGGCATACCATTTTGGAAACTAGACCCCTTGAGGAACGTAACAAGGGGTACAGTGAGCATTTGCCCCCCACTGGTGTCTGACAGATCTTTGGAACAGTGGGCTGTACAAGTTTTCATTTTCATGGACCACTGTTCCAAAGATCCGTCAGACACCTGTGGGGTGTAAATTCTCACTGCACCCCTCATTACATTCCGTGAGGGGTGTCGTTTCCGAAATGGGGTCACATGTGGGGTTTTGTTTTTTTTGCGTTTGTCAAAACCGCTGTAACAATCAGCCACCCCTGTGCAAATCACCTCAAATGTACATGGTGCGCTCTCCCTTCTGGGCCTTGTTGTGCGCCCCAGAGCACTTTACGCTCACATATGGGGTATCTCTGTAGTCGGGAGAAATTGCGTTACAAATTTTGGGGGGCTTTTTTCCCTTTTACCTCTTGTGAAAATGTAAAGTATAGGGCAACATCAGCATGTTAGTGTAAAAAATAAAAAAATTCTGGTGTAGACCCCAACATTTCCTTTTCATGAAGGGTTAAAGAAGAAAAAGCCCCCCAAACCTTGTAACACAATTTCTCCCGAGTACGGCGATACCCCATATGTCGCCCTAAACTGTTGCCCTGAAATACGACAGGGCTCCAAAGTGAGAGCGCCATGTGCATTTGAGGCCTAAATTAGGGATTTGCATAGGGTTGGACATAGGGGTATTCTACGCCAGTGATTCCCAAACAGGGTGCCTCCAGCTGTTGCAAAACTCCCAGCATGCCTGGACAGTCAACGGCTGTCCGACAATACTGGGAGTTGTTGTTTTTCAACAGCTGGAGGCTCTGCTTTGGAAACAGTGGTGTACCGGACGTTCTTATTGAGGGAGGGGGGCTGTGTAAGGGTATGTGTATATGTAGTGTTTTAACTTTTTATTTTATTTTGTGGTAGTGTAGTGTTTTTAGGGTACAGTCACATGGGCGGGGGATTACAGCGAGTTTCCCAGCGCAAAATTTGCTGCATCTCAAGATGCGAGAAACCCACTGTAAAAGCCTCGCCCATGTGAATGTACCCTGTACATTCACAGGGGTGGTGTGGCGGGGGGGAAGGGGGGGGCTTGCATCAGCTGTTGCAAAACCACAACTCCCAGCATGCATGGTCTGTTAGTGCATGCTGGGAGTCATAGTTTTGCAACAGCTGGAGGCACAAAGGTTAGGGAACACTGAGTTAGAAACAGACAATGTTTCCCAACCAGTGTGTCTCCAGTTGTTGCAAAACTACAACTCCCAGCATGCCCAGACAGCTGAAGGGCATGCTGGGAGTTGTAGTTCGGCAACATCTGAAGGGCCAGATGTTGCTGAACTAAAACTCCCAGCATGCCTGGACAGTCAGTGCATACTGGGAGTTGTAGTTTTGCAACAGCTGGAAGAGCACAGATTGGAGACCATTATACAATGGTCTCCAAACTGGGGCCCTCCAGATGTTGCAAAACTACAACTCCCAGCATGCATGGTCTTTTAGTGCATGCTGGGAGTTATAGTTTTGCAACAGCTGGAGGCACACAGGTTAGGAAACACTGAGTTAGAAACAATGTTTCCCAACCAGTGTGTCTCCAGCTGTTGCAAAACTACAACTCCCAGCATGCCCAGACAGCTGAAGGGCATGCTGGGAGTTGTAGTTCGGCAACATCTGAAGGGCCAGATGTTGCTGAACTAAAACTCCCAGCATGCCTGGACAGTCAGTGCATGCTGGGAGTTGTAGTTTTGCAACAGCTGGAAGAGCACAGATTGGAGACCATTATACAATGGCCTCCAAACTGAGGCCCTCCAGATGTTGCAAAACTACAACTCCCAGCATGCCCAGACAGCCAAAGGCTGTCTAGGCATGCTGGGAGTTGTAGTTTTCAGACTCCTAGAAGCAGCAGTGAAGATCTTCACTGCTGCCTCTGAGGACCACATACTTACCCGTCGCTGCTCGTCCACGTGGCCGGTCCCGCGCTGCTCCTCGGTCCCGCCGGTCCTGGATCAGGTAAGTCCGCCGGTCCCCACGTGTTCCCCCCGAATGCCGCAGGTCCCCGCGAGCCCCTGCAGCCTTCGTCCCCCGTTCTGCCCGACTTCCAGGGGCGGGCAGTGCGGGGGATCTGAACTTTCACCCCAGATCACTGTGATTGGTCCACAGGGACCAATCACAGTGATCGCTGACCAGGACCATCAATTGATGGTCCTGGGGGTGAAGCAGAAGTTGTCCCCTGCTGGAAACAGCGGGACTTCTGCCAGTTAACCCGTGCGATGCTGCGCATCGCCGGGTTAACTGAATGTCATTTATAAACGCCGGGATGCGCGAACGCACTGCACAACCCGGCGTTTATATATGCCATTCTGCGGGAAGGGGATAAATTAAATGCATCTAAATCTACTGTATTACCACTGTGCATAGATAATGACATTAAGGATGAATTGCAGTCAAAATACCCCTTTCTTTGGGCTCCAGATTCTTTGACCTATTTGGGAATAAGACTGACAAGTTCTGTTAAATGCACTATACAAAATAATATGGAAGCATTGAAGACGCAACTAAATACAGATATAGTAGGTTATGCGAAACTGCCACTATCATGGTTAGGACGCATTGCAGTTATCAAGATGTTTTTATTACCGAAAATATTATACATTTTTCGGAACATGCCGGTCGGAATTCCTACCTTAGCAATCAAAGATCTGCAAAATATCTTATCACGATTTATATGGCAAAACAAAAAACCGAGAGTAATGGGTAAAGTATTGTATCTACCCCTTAAAGAAGGGGGATTGGGATGTCCAAACCTCCTAGCTTATTATCGAGCAGCCATACTCACTCAGGCACAAAGATTATGGCAAAACGATATGTCGGCACACTGGGTATCACTCGAAACATATTTAAATGGGTCAGTATCACCCAAGTGGCTAATATGGGAGATAGCATTATTAAAAAATACCAGGGATATTGAGAGTCCAACAGTAAAAGCAACTGCAAAGGTTTGGTTATATGCTTTATTAAATAAAATAATTAATCCTTTTGAATATGATAAAATACCATTGGAAGTGGTCCAACGCATACTGCCCGCTACAGATCTCTCCCAATGGATAAATAAAGGAATAAGATACCTTGGGGACATCAGTCAAGGGAATGTTTTAATGACCTTTGAGGAAATCTCTGCTAAATTTGATATCGCAGCAAAGGATTTCTTTAAATATTTACAATTACGCCACTGTATTTCAGCATCCAATTGGGCGAGGAGTAGAACAGGGAAAGATTATGAGATTTTGGATTTGAATAAATGTTAAAAGAAGAGGGGGTTTATCTAAAGCCTATAAGGCCTTACAAAAAGTAGAACCACAGGTAAGAATGAACTTCCAAAAAAAATGGGAGGAAGATTTAGGCTGTGAAATTTCTAAGGACTCATGGAGTAAAACGTTCATATTCCCAACTAAAGCATCTCATTGTGTGTCACATTTGGAATCCTCCTGCAAGCTGATGTACCGGTGGTATCTCACACCAGACAAGTTAGCAAAAATGAACCCAGCCAATCCTTCAACATGCTGGCGATGCCGGATGATGGAAGGTACATTTATACATGTCTGGTGGGAGTGTCAAGGAGTGCGTCGACTGTGGGAGGAAGTTAAGTGGCTCCTATTAGAGGTATGGGAAGGGGAGTAGAGTTTTTATGGGGTCCAAAGATGGCATTATTATTAGTAGGAATAGAACTAATGACATATAAAAATCAAGTGAAAACCTTTCATATTTTAGCGACTACTTGGAACGCAATAGCCAAAAATTGGAAAAACTTGGAATTGCCAAATATATTAAGATTAATAGCTCCTCTAAAATAAACATGTATTATGGAAAAATTATGGCGAGGTAGAATGGTAAGCACTCAAGGACAGAAGGGAGAAATTGAGTGGTGGGAAAAATTTTATATGGAACTGGAGAAAGCAGAAAAGATGAAATGGGAAACTCTGAAATAACACTTGCGGGGCAGCAAATGAATTATAAATGTGTATTGTGACAAGAATTAACTACAGGGAATCATTATGAAGGGGGAGTAGACATGTAGTGTGAGCCATGACTAGAAGTTATGAGTAACAGATTATGAGCCACAACCAAGAGGTAGGCGCCCTAAGAGGAAGGATCTGAACTGGAGAGAAGAGGGAGGCGATTGATTGATTGAGGAATGGAGGAATGAATGAATAAGTTAGTCTGTTTTGTGAGTGAGAACATATTGTTAAACCATTTATAAGAATTGATTTCAATTGTTTTTTCTTTTTGTGTTTGTTATTATATGTTATTACTTGACTTTGAAAATTAATAAAAGAAAATTTGCAATAAAAAATTAAATTTTTCATTTTCATGGACCACTGTTCAAAAAATCTGTCAGACACCTGTGGGGTGTAAATGCTCACTGCACTCCTTGTTACATTCCTTGAGGTGTGTAGTCTCCAAAATGGGGTCACATGTGGGGGTCCACTGCTCTGGCACCATGGGGCCTTCAATTACTGCCAAATTATCTCTCCAAAAGCCCAATGGTGCTTCTTCTCTTTTGAGCCCTGTAGCGCGCCTGCAGAGCACTTTATATCCACATATGTGGTATTCCCTTAATCAGAAGAAATGGTGTTACAATTTTTGAGGGGCTTTTTTCCTGTTACCCCTTGTGAAAATTAAAAATGTGTGGTAACAGTAGCATTTTAGTAAAAAAACAAACAAATTTTTCATTTTCATGTAAAAAATGTAACGAAAATTCGACAAACACCTGAGGGGTGCTAGGGCTCACTATGCCCCTTGTTATGTTCCGTGAGGGGTGTAGTTTCCAAAATGAGGTCACATGTGGGTGAGGTTTTTTTTGCGTTTATGTCAAAACTATTAGCCACCCCTGTGCAAATTACCTCAAATGTACATGGCGCTCTCTCACTCCTGAGCCCTGCTGTGCGCCCGCAGAGCATTTTACGTCCACATAATGGGTATTTTCGTACTCATACCCTGTATATTCACATGGGGGGGGGGGGGGGGGGCAAACCTCCAACTGTTTCAAAACTACAACTCCCAGCATGCCTTATGGCTGTCCGTGCATGCTTGGAGTTGTACTTATGTAACAGCTGGAGGCACACTGTTTGCAAGACACTAAGAGTTTGTTACTTAACTCAAGTGTTTCACAACCAGTGTTCCTCCAAAACTACAACTCCAAGCATGTACAGTCAGTTCATGCTGGGAGTTGTAGTTTGCAACTGCTGGAAACACACTGGTTGTGAAACACTTAGGCAACAAACTCTCAGTGTTTCGCAACCGGTGTCCTTCAGCTGAAGGGGCATGCTGGCAGTTGTAGTTATGCAACAGCTGGAGGCACACTACTACAAATCCCAGCATACCCTTTGGCTCTTCGTGCATGCTGGGAGTTTTGGCCTCACCTCCTGCTGTATCCTGCTGCCTTCGCTCCTGCCGTTGCCGCTCCTGCCACCTGAAGGGAACCCCGCCTACCTCCACCGACCTACGGACAGGTAAGGAAGGCCCAGATCGCTGTCCCGATCACCGGTGATCACTGCCTAGCAGGATAGTCCTGACCGATCATGTGATCGTGAGGTGGCACCTGTGCCACCTCACTCCTGCTGGTCTCGGACAGCATCTATCATCTATTTTTTCCGGGGGACCGGAGGCCCGATTGACCCGGAGTCGCCGCAAATCGCTGATCTGAATTGACCGCTGATTTTTGACGATCGCCGACATGGAGGAGGTCTCAGGCCCCCCCCCCCCCTCCCCAGGGGTTTGCACGGGATGCCTGCTGAATGATGCATCCCATTCCGTTCACCGCCTGGTTATTGGCTGTGAATGGAAACGTACAGATAAGCACTGGGTCCTTAAGTCCTAGGACGCCAGGGCACACCTGTACGCCCTATGTCCGGGATGGGTAAATAATTCACATTTCAAAGAACTAGGTCAGGAATGAGAACGACTAGGGCACTAAAGTAGGAAAAAATGGATAACGGATAAGGATTGGAGGAAAATTTGGAGGTGGGGCAAATATACTTAAAAATGGTTCCCATAGAATTACAGTTTTTATTACTCACAGTGCTCTATGCTGACACCTCTGACCATGTCAGGAACTGTCCAGAGCAGGAGAAAATCCCCATAGCAAACATATACCGCTCAGGACAGTTCTTAAAATGGACAGAGGTCTCAGCAGAGAGCACTGTGGTCGTGACAGAAAAGAAATCCCAAAAGAAAAGAATTTCCTCTGTAGTATATAGCCGCTAATAAGTACTGGAAGGATTAAGAATTTTTAATAGAAGTAACTTACAAATCTGTTTAACTTTCTGGCACCAGTTGATTTAAAAAAAAAAAAAAAAAAAAGTTTTCCACCAGAGTACCCCTTTAACCCCTTAAGGACACAGGACGTAAATGTACGTCCTGGTGAGGTGGTACTTAACGCACCAGGACGTACATTTACGTCCTAAGCATAACCGCGGGCATCGGAGCGATGCCCGTGTCATGCGCGGCTGATCCCGGCTGCTGATCATAGCCAGGGACCCGCCGGCAATGGCCGACGCCCGCGATCTCGCGGGCGTCCGCCATTAACCCCTCAGGTGCCGGGATCAATACAGATCCCGGCATCTGCGGCAGTTCGCGATTTAAATGAACGATCGGATCGCCCGCAGCGCTGCTGCGGGGATCCGATCATTCATAACGCCGCACGGAGGTCCCCTCTCCTTCCTCCGTGCGGCTCCCGGCGTCTCCTGCTCTGGTCTGTGATCGAGCAGACCAGAGCAGGAGATGACCGATAATACTGATCTGTTCTATGTCCTATACATAGAACAGATCAGTATTAGCAATCATGGTATTGCTATGAATAGTCCCCTATGGGGACTATTCAAGTGTAAAAAAAAATGTAAAAAAATGTAAAAGTAAAAAAAAGTGAAAAATCCCCTCCCCCAATAAAAAAGTAAAACGTCAGTTTTTTCCTATTTTACCCCCAAAAAGCGTAAAAAACATTTTTTATAGACATATTTGGTATCGCCGCGTGCGTAAATGTCCGAACTATTAAAATTAAATGTTAATGATCCCTTACGGTGAACGGCGTGAACGAAAAAAATGTATTAAAAGTTTTTTATATGCAAATGTGGTATCAAAAAAAAGTACAGATCATGGCGCAAAAAATGAGCCCCCATACCGCCACTTATACGGAAAAATAAAAAAGTTAGAGGTCATCAAAATAAAGGGATTATAAACGTACTAATTTGGTTAAAAAGTTTGTGATTTTTTTTAAGCACAACAATAATATAAAAGTATATAATAATGGGTATCATTTTAATTGTATTGACCCTCAGAATAAAGAACACACGTCATTTTTACCATAAATTGTACGGCGTGAAAACAAAACCTTCCAAAATTAGCAAAATTGCGTTTTTCGTTTTAATTTCCCCACAAAAATAGTGTTTTTTGGTTGCGCCATACATTTTATGATATAATGAGTGATGTCATTACAAAGGACAACTGGTCGCGCAAAAAATAAGCCCTCATACTAGTCTGTGGATGAAAATATAAAAGAGTTATGATTTTTAGAAGGCGAGGAGGAAAAAATGAAAACGTAAAAATTAAATTGTCTGAGTCCTTAAGGCCAAAATGGGCTGAGTCCTTAAGGGGTTAAGTAATCCTTTAAATTGTGAGGGGTCTATACATGCGGGCCTTCATTCAAGCATTTATATATGGTCTGTTTTGTAGACCAGCGAATTTGGCCCAAAGAGACCTTAAAGCCCTTAAAGTCCTTTTCTTCTTTGCACTCTATTTTACATATATCTCACAAACCAGCCTGCTACACATTCATGTATAACGACAGTAGATATAATAGTAAGGTATAATAGAAATAGTAATAGTAAGATATATTATAGAAATAATAGGGCAGTGTTTGCCTAGACGGTGGAAGTGCAGCTTGTATCTCTCTAGAATATATAAAAAAAAACTGGATAGATTTGTAATCTAGTGAGGGAGTTATTTTTTTAAATAATTTTTTCTTTCTTTGTTTGTTTCTTTATATGTTTGGCCAAAATTTAGAGGCCCTACAAGCAATGCATAGAGCCAGTGGGGAGTCTCTCCTTCTTTGTAGTAAATTATATATTGTAATAAAGATGGGGTAACCACAGATGTTAACAAGCTATATGTTGACAAGAATTCAGTAAGTAATGGTTCCAATTTCCTGTTTTTTATTGTTTGTAATTGTATTCGAATAAAGAAATATTAACTCCTTAAAAAATTTATAAATCATAAGTTCACTGAAAAAACATGGTGCAAATATAAGCTGTTTCCTTAACCTTTTAAGGATGCCGGGCGTATGCATACGCCCTGCATCCCGATTCCCTAAGAACGTGGGGCGTATGCATACGGCCGTGTGAATTCCAGTTCCCGCCGCTAGCCGGTTGGGGACCGGACCGGAATGCCTGCTGAAATCATTCAGCAGGCATCCCGGCACATCGCCGAGGGGGGTCCTGAGACCCCCCCCCCATGTCAGCGATCGCAGAAAATCGCATGTCAATTCAGACATACGATTTTTTGCTATTCCAGGCTGATCGGGTCTCTGGTGACCCGATCGCCCGGTAAATAGGGATGATCGGAGCTGTCAGGGACAGCCCTGATCATCCTGAGGGATAGGAGCGAAGTCGCAGTGCTGCGATCTCCTCATATCCCCTGCCATTGGTCAGAACTGATTCTGACCAATGGCAGGGCAGGACAGTGGGTTGCCATGGCAACCCCCCATTCTGCCCACCCCTGGATGTCGAGCGGATCGTGGTAAGAAGATGGAGGCCGGTACCTGGAGAAGAAGATGTCTGGGGAGCCCCGATCGTCGCTGGAGACTGCTGGATCCCGGCTCAGGTAGGGAAACCACGTTGGGGGGTGGGGGGAATGAAAGTGAAAGTAAAGTGATCTTTACTGTGGCAACCACTAGGAAGGCCAAACTGCAACTCCCAGCATGCCCAGACAGCCAAAGACTGTCTGGGCATGCTGGGAGTTGCAGTTTTGCAACATCTGGAGGGTCACAGTTTGGAGACCACTGTTACAGTGGTGCCCAAACTGTAGCCCTCCAGATGTTGCCAAACTGCAACTCTCAGCATGCCTAGACTGCCCAGGCATGCTGGGAGTTGTAGTTCTGTAACATCTGTCCCTTCAGATTTAGCAATTTTCATGAAAATTGCTGCTCTACTTTGAAGCCCTCAAATTTTATCAAAAAGCAAAAATATGTCCATTTTATGATGCCAACATAAAGTGGACATATTGTATTTGTGAATAAAAATAAAATGTATTGGGAATATCCATTTTCCTTACAAGTAGAGAGCTTCAAATTTAGAAAAATGCTAAATTTTCATGAAATTTGGTGATTTTTCACCAAAAAAGGATGCAAGTAACGCCGAAAATTTACCACCAAAATAAAGTAGTAAAGTAGAATATGTCACGAAAAAACAATTTCAGAATCAGAATATTCGGTAAAAGCGTTTTCGAGTTATTAATTCGTAAAGCGACGGTGGTCAGAATTGCGAAAAAGGGTTCAGTCCTTAAGGTGAAAAAGGGCTGCGTCCTTAAGGGGGTTAACCTCCCTGGCGGTATGATTATATCTGGAAATTTTTACCAAAAGTGGCACAATTTTTTGCATTGAAATTTCCCATCTCCCCCCGCCCATTTCACATCTCTCCCCATCACATTCCCCCTTCCTTGTCACATTCTTCCCCCCCCTTGTCACATTCCCCCCCCTCCATGTCACATTCCCCTCCTCCATGTCACATTCCCCTCCCCTTGTCACATTCCCCTTTTGTCACATTCTCCCTCCGTGTCAAATTCCCCCCCTTATAACATCCCCCCTTATCACATTCCCCCCCCTAATCACATTTTCCCCCCGTCCTCTCCTTATCACATCCCCCCTCCTTATCACATTCCCCCCTCCTTATCACATCCCCCCCCCTATCACTTTCACCTCCCCCCACCTTATCACATTCCCCCCTCCCCCCTTTGTCACATTCTTCCCCCCCCCCTTTTCCACATTTCCCCCTGTCACATTCATCCCCCCCTTCTCACCTTCTTGTCCTGCAGCAGCACATACTAGGTTTGCCGGACAGATTTCAAACCTAGTGTATTTGCTGCAGAACAAGTCCATTCCCCTTCAGCCAATCACTGGCTTGACACCTGACACCACTGCAGCTGGTGATTGGCTGAAAAGTGAAAGGTCCTACAAGGTGAATAAAGAAGAGAGGACACCCCGGACCGCACGGAGGGGAAAGACATCTGCAGGGACCGGGACTAGGCGAGCAGAAGTTTTTTTGTGTTTTTCTACCAGGGTGCCTCCAGCTGTTGTGAAACTACTACTCCCAGCATGCTGTTTGGGCATGCTGAGAGTTGTAGTTTTGCAACAGCTGGAGGCCCCCTGGTAGGGAAACACTGACTTTTAGGGTGCATTCCCACGTGGCGTATTTTGCTGCGTATTTGGTGCTGCGTATTTTCCTACCCATTGACTTCAACAGGGAAAATAAAATACGCAGCAGCAAATATGCAGCAAATATGCCGTGTGGGAACGTAACCTTAGTATTTTGTCTTTACCTGCTCGGGCTGGCCCCCGCCACGGGAGCCGACCCGAGCAAATAATCGCATGTTTTCCTGAGGGCTGTATCGCTATATCTCAGAAAGCAAAAATCGCGATTCCATTGCTTTTGCAATATATCGTGCAGCCCGGCTGGCAACTCTGCAATTCTACGCTCGGGATAACCGCTAAGCAGGTTAAACTGCTAATTCAGAGAAAAGAATAGAAATATGTTTTCATTTTTTCATAATGATGGCTTGTTCTTTTTCTGGATGAGTTTCAGTTTTCATTGTTAAACATTTTAGGAAAATGCAATTCTGGCAGATATTTCTACTCTTTTCAATATATGGGGTTACTTTTTTTAATTTTATAATTCAGATCTTATGTATGTGGAGATACCATTTTTGTGTAGTTCTTAAAATGCTTTTACTTTTTTTTCAAAAATAAAGGGCTTTGTACGCGTCTTTTTTATCATTTCTTTTTTTTTTCATTTTACAAAACACTTTTTGTAACATTTTCAGTTTCAGTAAGGACTTAACCTGCTGTCTAAACCTCCTACACTTTTTGTAACATTTTCAGTTTCAGTAGGGACTTAACCTGGTGTCTAAACCTCCTGCCTTCTTACCATAGCCATTTTTAGTCCTCCAGCTGCCATGGCAACTCAACTTAACCTTTTAATTAAATTATAGAGGTGCAGAAGGTTTTATAATGGGATCCTGCAATATCTGCAAATATCCTAGGTGCCATGGCCGCTATTACTATCCCTATGAGGTTAACCCATTCTAGCCCAAGGCCTTTTAGTGACCATTATACAAAGGCATAGTTGGGTCACTAATGGGCAAATGTTGATGGCCTATCTTTATCAAAGGCCACCAATATTTGATGGTTGGGATCCTCCTTGAACACCATGTCTTCTTCATTATTTGCAAAGGATCAGCAGGTTATCCATATAGGCAGCTGTGAATGATAATTGCTAGAGATGAGAACTTCTCGGCTCGGCAGTTGATGACTTTTCCTGCATAAATTAGTTCAGCTTTCAGGTGCTCCCGTGGGCTGGAAAAGGTGGATACAGTCCTAGGAGACTCTTTCCTAGGACTGTATCCACCTTTTCCAGCCCACCGGAGAACCGGAAAGCTGAACTAATTTATGCAGGAAAAGGCAGCAACCGCCGAGCCGAGAAGTTCGTGACGAATCAAATTTACTGTAAGTTCGCTCATCTCTAACAATTGCTTGTCAGTACCATTAAAGGGAAACTGACATCCTGTTCACCTGCACTAAACCCAATACAATGGGTTATAATGTGGGTGAACAGCATTAAAAAAAGAGGGGTTACTTGCACAATTCTGTCTAGCAGATAAAAAGTTATCCCTTCTAATAGTGGCATTTCTATAACGCTGCTGTGCGCAATGGAAGCAGGGAGCCGATTTGCTGAGCTCCCCTACCTGCTCAATATACAGATCTATGCCCACCCCTGAATATTGTAATTTCTTCACTCTCATGTCTCTACGACATGAGAGTGCAGAAACTAGAATATTCATCAGATGGGTGGGCCTAGCCCTGCATATTGAGGAGGCACGGGAGCTCGGCAAGCTGGCTCCCTGCCTCCATTGTGCACAGCAGGGCTATATCAATGCCGCTACCGGAGGGATAATGGTTTATCTGTTGGATAGAAATATGTGAGTAACCCCTATTTTTAATGCTGTTTATCTGCACGTTAACCCCATGTATTGGGATTAGTACGTGTGAACAAGATGTAAGTTTTCCTTTAAAGTGAATGAGTGCCTATCAACCCTCAATAAAACAGGGGTATTCCAATGTTTTCTAAAATAAATAATTATACTGCTGGAGTAGGGGAAAAATAAAAAAATAATGTATATAATATTTACCTAGTCCAGTCCCCTAAAGTTTCTTTTCACCTCAGTTAGGTCCCCCGATCTTCTCTTTTCTTATTTACAGCGATGTCCCCAGTATTGGGCTGAGCAGGCAAGTTCTGGACTGATTGCAGGAAGCAGAAAGCAAAAAGAAGATTGGGGGACCATAAAAAGACAGACAGGAGCTACGGGAGACCAGGACTAGGTTAGTACAGATATTTTTGTCCATTTTCCCCTGTTCAGGCCACATATGATTCTTAGAAAGTAGTGTAATAGCCCTTTACATTTAAATGACATGGGCGGATTGATTGGAAAATCAGTATTCCCAGATCTTAATGTTTGTTTGTCAATCTTACACAGGGCGTAGAAGGTAGGAGATGCTACTGTACCTCAGCACCATCAGTTTGACTCTTCAGTTGGTAACAAAAGTGATCAGCAAAACAAAATGTATGGTTAATCATATCCCTCTTCCCTGCTATCTGCAGGAATTTGCAGCTCTGTACATGGTATGGAGTTGACAGATGTGCTTAAACAGAAAAATTATTATTCAGAACTATAGGAAAATTTACCTCTTCTTTTGTCTTTTCATCTAAAGGCATCCTCTCCTGGGTGTGGTGCTCCATTTCTAAACATGTAGAAGAGATAGAGATTGGCATTTCTGACTTGTTCTATATACAGTACAGACATTTTCCTGCAAAGTATTTACATTAACTGACTTCTTAGTTATTGACATATACAGTTATTCTTTATATATTTAGCAAATTGATAATGATCAGTCTATAATATATGGACATAGCAAGGAGTCTGTTTTTATTGTTTCTTTCTGGTGTCCACAGATACTGGGCCCCTATACAAAAGTAGCTCAATATGTCTCCCGGTCATAGGGAGATGTAGCTCGGCTTATTGCAGGATTCATCGCATTTTAATAAACCTTGGCCACATTGCTGAACAAAAAAATGCATGATTGATTTGATAAATGACCTGTGGTTCAGATTGCCGGGTGCTGCACATAGATACTTGGGGGTTCTAACGGCGGGACCCCCGTGATCGGATATCTTATCCTCTATCCTTTGGATAGGGGATAAGATGTCTATGGGCGGAGTACCCCTTTAAGCAGCCATTGTTTTTATTAAAGGACAACTGTAGTGGTCAAAAATCCCTACCCAAATGTTCCCCAAACAAAAGTTATAAAATTCAGTCAAATAGTTATATTTACCTATATGCAGCCGTTTCTGAGATATTAGAGTTGCCAGCATGGTCCAGTAGTCCTGCGTCCGTCCCCTATTCATTACATTGCAGCTGCCATCTTGGGGACGGAGATCTCTTCCTCCCAGCAGTGTTTGTGCTCCCCCTTGCCTCCGTCGAGTCCTAACTGCTTATGCATATGCATAAGCGGGCGCTTTCTGAGGCAGCCATAGGCTCAGCCTCAGAAACGCCCCTATCTAATCTTTTTCTGTCTCCTATCTGTAAGATTCAAGCAGGGGGAGAATGAGGATGTCCACAGCTCCTCCCCCCTCCCCTGCTCTGTCTACACAGGACCTCACTTATCACGGGGAGGTTTCAAATTTTCACGGGGAAAACACAGAGCAAACCACAGAGCAGGGAGGGGGGAGGACATGTGTGTGAAGGAGACATATTACACTGCACGGGCTGGTGGTGTATAGACTACAGGGAATAAATATCATATTGGAGATGATTTCTGTGTGTGAGAGGGGGGGGGGAACTACTGAATGACACATGCTGGGAGTTGTAGTTCCTGTTATGTGTGTGTATGCCAGTGTTTCCCAACCAGGGAATGCTGGTAGTAGTAGTTTTGCAACATCTGGAGGCACCCTGGTTGGGAAACACTAGTGTATGAACTACAACTCCCAGGAGGCTACTGATACAATAGAGGAGTTGGTGAACTACAACTCCCAGGAGACTATAGAGATACAATATAGGTGTTGGTGAACTACAACTCCCAGGAGACTACTTGTGTGATTGAGTGTATACAGGAGAGCCGAGTGTGATTGTGTGTATATAGCAGAGCAGAGTGTGTGATTGTGTTTGTATACAGCAGAGCCGAGTGTGCGATTGTGTGTATACAGCAGAGCCGAGTGTGCGATCGTGTGTATACAGCAGAGCCAAGTGTGTGATCCAGTGTATACAGCAGAGCCTCTTCTCTGCTGTATACACTCTATCACACACTCAGCTCTGCTGTATACACACGATCACACACTCGGCTCTGCTGTATACACATAATCACACACTCAGCTCTGCTGTATACACACAATCACACACTCGGCTCTGCTGTATACATATGATCCCACACTCAGCTCTGCTGTATACACATAATCACACACTCGGCTCTGCTGTATACATACAATCACACACTCGGCTCTGCTGTATACATATGATCACACACTCGGCTCTGCTGTATACACACGATCACACACTCGGCTCTGCTTTATACACTCGATCACACACTTGGCTCTGCTGTATACACTCGATCACACACTCGGCTCTGCTGTATACACTTGATCACACACTCAGCTCTGCTGTATACACTTGATCACACACTCAGCTCTGCTGTATACATATGATCGCACACTCTGCTCTGCTGTATGCATATGATCACACACTCGACTCTGCTGTAAACACTCGATCACACACCCAGCTCTGCTGTATACACTGGATCACACATGCTAAGATTTGTAATCTCGCAACAGCTGGAGGCACCGCTGCAAATCCAAGCATGCACGAACAGCAAAAAGCTGACAGGGCAGGTTGGGTTTTGTAGTCTTGCAACAGCTGGAGTCACCTCTGCAACTCCAAGCATGCACATACAGCAGAAAGGTGACAGGGCATGCTGGGATTTGTAGTCTTGCAACAGCTGGATGCACCACTGCAATTCCCAGCATGCCCGAACAGCATAAAAAATAACAGGGCATGCTTGGAGTTGTAGTTGTGAAAAAGATGGAGGGACCCCTATCAGGACAGTTTTATAGACAAACAATTATGTTTTTTTTACCATTTTTACTTTCACTATCCACTTTCCAGTGCCGACACTGCTGATTCTAGCTATGCAGACTGTGCATATAGTTAGGATCTAACATGAGCACAGAGGCAACTGCTTCATCACTGGACAGGAGCCAGCGTGGGGAGGGGGAGATGAGCAGAAGGAGAGGGTATATGCATAGGGGAAGGAGATATGGGCGTTACAATATTATAATTTGCTCGGGGATAGAACAGGGGGAGGGCAGCAGCTTACAGGAAGTAAGCACAAGGCATGATGGGAGATGTAGTTTTACTTTCACTTCTGAGTAATTTGTTTGCTGATAACGGGAGAACGACTGGGCCGATTTTGACGGGGGTGACATCATTGGAAAGGTCTTTCAAAGACCTATTAACCCCTTCATGACCCAGCCCATTTTCACCTTCATGACCTGGGCATTTTTTGAAAATCTGACCACTGTCACTTTAAACATTAATAACTCTGGAATGCTTTTACTTATCATTCTGATTCCGAGATTGTTTTTTCGTGACATATTCTACTTTATGTTATTGGTAAAATTTCACTGATATTTGCATCCTTTCTTGGTAAAAAATCTAAAAATTTCATGAAAAATTAGAAAATTTAGCATTTTTCTAACTTTGAAAGTCTCTGCTTGAAAGGAAAATGGATATTCCAAATAAATTACATATTGATTCACATATACAATATGTCTACTTTATGTTTGCATAAAAAAAATTGACAAGTTTTTACTTTTGGAAAACATCAGAGGGCTTCAAAGTTCCGCAGCAATTTTCCAATTTTTCTCAAGATTTTCAAAATCGTAATTTTTCAGCGCCCAGTTCAGGTTGGAAGTGTATTTTAAGGGTCTTCATATTAGAAATACCCCACAAATGACCCCATTATAAAAACTGCACCCCCCAAAGTATTCAAAATGACATTCAGTAAGTGTTTTAACCCTTTAGGTGTTTCACAGGAATAGCAGCAAAGTGAAGGAGAAAATTCTAAATCTTCATTTTTTACACTCGCATTTTCTTGTAGACCCAATTTTTGAATTTTTACAAGGGGTAAAAGGAGAGAAATCACCCTAAAATTTGTAACCCAATTTCTCTCGAGTAAGGAAATACCTCATATGCGTATGTAAAGTGTTCGGCGGGCGCAGTAGAGGGCTCAGAAGGGAAGGAGCGACAATGGGATTTTGGAGAGTGAGTTTTTCTGAAAGGGTTTTTGGGGGGCATGTCCCATTTAGGAAGCCCCTATGGTGCCAGAACAGTGGACCCCCCCACATGTGACCCCATTTTGGAAACTATACCCCTCATGGAATTTAATAAGGGGTGCAGTGAGCATTTACACCCCACTGGCATTTGACAGATCTTTGGAAGAGTGGGCTGTGCAAATCAAAAATTTTATTTTTCATTTTCACAGACCACTGTTCCAAAAATCTGTCATACACCAGTGGGGTGTAAATTCTCACTGCACCCCTTATTACATTCCGTGAGGGGTGTAGTTTCCAAAATGGGGTCACATATGGATATTTATTGTTTTGCGTTTGTCAGAACTGCTGTAACAATCAGCCACCCCTGTGCAAATCGCCTCAAATGTACATGGTGCACTCTCCCTTCTGGGCCTTGTTGTGCGCCCCCAGAGCACTTTGCGCCCACATATGGGGTATCTCCGTAGTCGGGAGAAATTGCATTACAAATTTAGAGGGTCTTTTTTCCCTTTTACCTCTTGTGAAAATGAAAAGAATAGGGCAACACCAACATGTCAGTGTAAAAAAATTATTTTTTTACACTAACATGCTGGTGTAGACCCCAACTTCATCTTTTCATAAGGGGTTAAAGAAGAAAAAGCCCCCCAAAATTTGTAAGGCAATTTCTCCCGAGTACGGCGATACCCCATATGTGTCCCAAAACTGTTGCCCTGAAATACGACAGGGCTCCAAAGTGAGAGAGCGCCATGTGCATTTCAGGCCTGAATTAGGGATTTGCATAGGGGTGGACATAGGGGTATTCTATGCCAATGATTCCCAAACAGGGTGCCTCCAGCTGTTGCAAAACTCCCAGCATGCCTGGACAGTCAATGGCTGTCCGGCAATACTGGGAGTTATTATTTTGCAACAGCTGGAGGCTCCGTTTTGGAAACAGTAGCGTACCAGACGTTTTTCTTTTTTTTTGGGGGGGGGGGGGGGGGGCTGTGTAGGGGTATGTGTATATGTAGTGTTATTTTAGGTTAGTGTCAGTGTTTTTAGGGTACAGTCACATGGGCAGAGGTTCACAGCAAGTTTGCCGCTGGAAGTTTGAGCTGCAGCGCAAAATTTGCGCCATCTCAAACTTGCAGCATTCACTGTAAACCTCCGCGCATGTGAGTGTACCCTGTACATTCACATTGGGGGAAGGGGGCAAACATCCAGCTGTTGCAAACTCCGAGCATGCCCTTTGGCTGTCCGTGCATGCTGGGAGTTGTAGTTTTGCAACAGCTGGAGGAACACTGGTTTGGAAACACTAAGTTAAGTAATAAACTTTCAAGTGTTTTGCAACCAAACTTAGTGTTTCCAAACCAGTGTGCCTCCAGCTGTTGCAAAACTACAACTCCCAGCATGCATGGTCTGTCAGTGCATGCTGGGAGTTATAGTTTTGCAACAATTGCAACAGCTGGAGGCACTGAGGTAGGAAACGGACAATGTTTCCCAACTAGTGTGCCTCCAGTTGTTGCAAAACTACAACTCCCAGCATGCCCAGACTGCCCAGGCATGGTGGAAGTTGTAGTTCGGCAATATCTGAAGGATCAGATGTTGCCGAACTTCAACTTCCAGCATGCTTGGGCAGTCTGGGCATGCTGGGAGTTGTAGTTTTGCAACATCTGGAGGTCCACAGTTTGGAGACCACTGTATAATGGTCTCCAATCTGTGCTCTTCCAGATGTTAGAGAACTACAACTCCCAGCATGCCTGGACAGACTGAGCATGGCGAGATTTGTAGTTTTGCAACATCTGGAAGAGCACAGATTGGAGACCATTATACAGTGGTCTCCAAACTGAGGACCTCCAGATGTTGCAAAACTACAACTCCCAGCATGCCCAGAAAGCCAAAGGCTGTCTGGACATGCTGGGAGTTGCACTTTTGAAACTCCCAGAGGCAGCAGTGAGATCGCTTTACGGCGATCTCACTGCTGCCAATGAAGATGCCGCACTGCTGCCGGAAACTCACCGCCGGGACGCAGCGCCGCTGGGACCGCCTGGAGGATGCCGCTCGCCGCCGGGACCGCTCGGGACACCGCTCGGACGGGTAAGTGACGCCGGGGGACGGGTCAGGGACACTTAGCAGAGCGGTGTGTGTCCCGATCCCCGTGATCGGGACTCACACACCGCGCTGCTAAGTATTCTGATAGCGAAACGCTGCTATCAGCTAGTCAGATTTGACCAGCTGATAGCAGCGATCGCTGGGGGGGGGATGAAACCCCCCGTGGTCGCATGGTAAGATGGCTGGCTATCAGTGATAGCCACCATCTTTCCGGGCGCTGCGGGGTGCCGCGAGTAGCGGCAAAAATGTTCATGACGTACCTGTATGTCATGGGTCAGGAACACCTTGCCACCGATGACGTACAGGTATGTCATAGGTCGGGAAGGGGTTAAATGAGGAAAAAAGTTTTTTTGCCCAGCACTGCAGATGTCCTTTAAAATATCAGGACAACAAAAACTAATTGACATAATGAAACACAACATATCAGAACAATAGAAAACCAGACACACAAAAATGAAAATAATGGCCCAGATTTATCAATCTGCCGGAGACAAAAAACTGTGTGATCTTCCCATAGCGACCAATCACAGCTATGCTTTCATTTTACCAGAGCTTGTTAAGATATGAAAGCTGAGCTGTGATTGGTTGTTATGAGCAAATTAAACAGTTTTGGTTTCAGGCTGATGGATAAATCTGGGCCTATATGTCAGGCCACATTTACATAGTTAGAATTAGACAGCTTTATTACACGTGCCCTAATATAATTTTCCAAATGGATTTTCAGACCAACGAGACTCAAAAGCTCCTACTAATTATTTTATACACACACTAAATGTAGCACAAATCATGTAAGGCTGGGTTCACACTACGTTTTCTCCCATACGGGAGCGCATACAGCAGGGGGGAGCTAAAACCTCGCGCTCCCGTATGCCTTCGTATGCGCTCCCGTATGTCATTCATTTCAATGAGTCGGCCGGAGTGAAACGGTCGGTCCGGTCGGCTCATTTTTGCGCCGTATGCGCTTTTACAACCGGACCTAAAACTGTGGTCAACCACGGTTTGAGGTCCGGTCGTAAAAGCGCATACGGCGCAAAAATGAGCCGACCGGACCGAACGTTTCACTCCGGCCGGCTCATTGAAATGAATGACATACGGGAGCGCATACGAAGGCATACGGGAGCGCGAGGTTTTAGCTCCCCCCTGCCGTATGCACTCCCGTATGGGAGAAAACGTAGTGTGAACCCAGCCTAAGTCAGTCTTGTGACAGATTTGCAATAGTAAATATGCCCCATAAGATTCAGAGCTAGAGGTTGCTGGAAGTGTTTTATTGTTGATGCATGAACAAGGATTTACAATGATCTTTTCTGCTATTAACCCTTACAAAAATGTGAAATTTGGGGGGGAAACACACATTTTAGTGGAATTTTTTTTCTTTTTTACATATGCAAAAGTCGTGAAACACCTGTGGGGTATTAAGGCTCACTTTATTCCTTGTTATGTTCCTCAAGGGGTCTAGTTTCCAAAATGGCATGGCATGTGTTTTTTTTTTGCTGTTCTGGCACCATAGGGGCTTCCTAAAGGCAACATGCCCCCCAAAAACCATTTCAGAAAAATGTACTCTCCAAAATCCTCTTGTCGCTCCTTCGCTTCTGAGCCCTCTATTGCGCCCGCCGAACAATTTACATAGACATATGAGGTATGTGCTTACTCGAGAGAAATTGGGCTACAAACATAAGTATAAATTTTCTCCTTTTACCAATTGTAAAAATTCAAAAATTGGGTTTACAAGAAAATGTGAGTGTAAAAAATGAAGATTGTGAATTTTCTCCTTCACTTTGCTGCTATTCCAGTGAAATACCTAAAGGGTTAAAATGCTGACAATGTCATTATGAATACTTTAGGGGGTGCAGTTTTTATAATGGGGTCATTTGTGGGGTATTTCTAATATGAAGACCCTTCAAATCCACTTCAAACCTGAACTGGTCCTTGAAAAATTGTGAGTTTGAAAATTTTGTGAAAAATTGCTGCTGAACTTTGAAGCTCTCTGGTGTCTTTCAAAAGTAAAAACTTGTCAATTTTATGATGCAAACATAAAGTAGACATATTGTATATGTGAATCCGAATTTTTTTTTATTTGGAATATCCATTTTCCTTACAAGCAGAGAGCTTCAAAGTTAGAAAAATGCAAAATGTTCTCATTTTTCATCAAATTGTGGGATTTTTCACCAAGAAATGATGCAAGTTACCACAACATTTTACCACTATTTTAAAGTAGAATATGTCACGAAAAAACAATCTCGGAATCAGAATGATAACTAAAAGCATTGCAGAGTTATTGATGTTTAAAGTGACAGTGGTCAGATGTTCAAAAAATGGCCGGGTCCTACAGTGAAAATTGGCTGGGTCCTTAAAGGGTTAAATCAACTGGTGCCAGAAAGTTAAACAGATTTGTAAATTACTTCTATTTAAAAATCTCAATCCTTCCAGTACCTATCAGCTGCTGTAAGCTCCAGAGGAAGTTCTTTTCTTTTTGAATTTCTTTTTATGTCTGACCACAGTGCTCTCTGCTGACACCACTGTCTGTTTCAGGAACTGTACAGAGCAGGATAGGTTAGCTATGGGGATTTGCTCCTGCTCTGGACAGTTCCTCACATGGACAGAGGTGTCATCAGAGAGCACTGTCGTCATACAGAAAATAAATTTAAAAAGAAAAGAACTTCCTGTGGAGCATTCAGCAGCTGATAAGTACTTGAAGGATTAAAATTCTTAAATAGAAGTAATTTACAAATCTGTTTAACTTAGTGGCACCAGTTAATTTTAGGATTTTTTTTTCCACCGGAGTACCCCTTTAAGTAATTTTTTGGGCTTTGACTGTGGTGGTATGTCAGTATATTTAGCAAAATTGTTTATTTACAAAAAGTCTATCCTAAATTTGTGACAACAAAATAAGTGACAGATCAATGTGGAAGCTACTTCTTTCTATTAGGGTATGTACACACAAGCGGATTTACAGCGGATTTTATGCTGCGGATCCGCTGGTGAAGGCCTGCTCTATGCTGGCTTTACATGTGCCTGCTGGTAGCGGCAATACGCCGCTACCAGCAGACACACTGCGATGTGGGAGTCGCAGTATACTCGCACATCGCGGGAGCTCTCTGCCTAGCTCAGAGCAGGGAGAGTGGCGATGTGCGAGTACGCCACGCACATCGCTGCAATGTGTCTGCTGGTAGCGGCGTATTGCCGCTACCAGCAGGCACATGTAAAGACAGCATAGATCGGGCCTTCACCAGCGGATCTGCAGCTAAATACGCTGGAAAATCCGCTTGTGAGAAAGTACCCTTATACTATACAGACACACATTTTTTATTTCACATTTTTTTTTTTTTAAACAAAAACTGCCTCTTCTGTTTTCTTCTTCATGATGCAGTTTTTGTGGTTTCTTTTCTAAACATATTGCACATTAGTACACATTAATGTGGTGGCATGTCTCCTGTGGTTTTCTCATTACAAGTCACGTCATTTTTATATCATGTGATTCTTACCAGAGAAAAGACACAAGGAAAATTTCAGAAATTATTTGAGCAAAGATTATACAACATTTATTGAAAAATTACTTGAAAAGACCAGACAAGACACATAAGCTGGAAGCCAAATCTCCTCAGACACAATTCCCACAATAGGGTAAGGACAAGTATCTATAACAAAAATACCACACAAAAAAAATACCATGCAGGGTCATTCAGACTGTGTGTTTGTGTATTGCAGTCAATTGGGGTCTGTCTGCTCTTTTGAAGTCAAAGGCCCTTTGAAGCAGCAGGATGTAAGGGGTCTCTGGTCCCATATATGAGATAAGAGATGCCCCCACCTGGTGGGATCATAGGGGAGGGGGGGGGGGGCTAGGATGAAGGCTGCCCCCTCCAGATAGGCCATTATAAGAACGGAGATACTGGTCAGGGGACAAGCTGACAACACCATCCTAAGAACAGCACTCTCATGGACTGCTATATCATCATGCTGTAAGAACTTCATCTTTTGTTTTCTGAACTTGCCTTGCTAAACTCTTTCATATTTTTGTAACTGTATGTCATTTGTTTATTTTTATGCATAGCACTGTGATACCTTTTATCAGATTAAATGTTTAATTAATCAGCTCTGGTGTTTGATCTCTAAATATAGGAGCTCACCTTTCTGAAGGAAGCTCTGGTGAAACACGTTTTTCTAAGGGTTAATTTGGTGACTTGCTGGGACTAGTAGTGGATACCCAGAGGTCTGGTGGCCTTAACCCTTGCACCATCACTCTCTCTCTAGCGTCTTAGCTGGACCGATAGGGTGTGATCGTGACAAGCCATTATGCTTATGTCCGCCATTAACCCCTCAGATGCCGAGATCAATACAGATCACGGCATCTGCGGCAGTGCAGTCAGAAAAATGGATGATCAGATGGCCTGTGGCGCTGCTGCGGGGATCTATAATGGCAGACGGAGGTTCCCTCACCTGCCTCTGTCCGTCTCAAGGGGTCTTCTGCTCTGGTCTGAGATTGAGCAGACCAGAGCAGAAGATTGCAGATGATACTGACCAGTGCTAAGCCCTATGCATAGCACTGAACAGTACTAGCAATCAAGTGATTGCTATAAATATGACCCCCATGGGAACCCAAAAAGTGTAACAAAAAGTTTAAAAAATTTGAAAAATCCCCATCCCCAATAAAAATGTAAATGTTCCCTTTTTTCCCCATTTTACCCCAAAAAAGTATTAAAAAAAAAATTAATAAACATAATTGGTATCGCTGCGTGCGTAAATGTCCGAACTATCAAAATATAATGTTAATAATCCCATATGGTGAACGGCGCAAACGTGCAAAAAAAGAGGTCCAAAATTGCTGCTTTTTTATCCCATCATATAAAAAAAAAATGTATAAAAAGTTTTCTATAAGCAAATGTGGTATCAAAAAAAGTACAGATCACGGTGCAAAAAATTAGCCCTCATACTGCCACTTATTAAATTAAATTAAAAAGTCATAGGTCGTCAAAATAGAATGATTTTACAGGTACTAATTTTGTTAAAAAGTTTGAGATTTTTAAAGTGGTACAGTAATAGAAAAGTATGAAATTATGGGTATCATTTTAATCGTATTGACCCATAGAATAAAGAAAAGATGTCATTTTTACTGTAAATTGTACAGCGTGAAAACAGAGCCTTCTAAAATTTGCAAAGTTACGGTTTTCTATTCAATATGCCCACACAAATAGTATTTTTTTGGTTACTCCATAAATGTCCTAAGTGTTTGCAGTCACTACTCCTTATATGATCAGGGCAGATGGTATATAGTTATAGAGCCCAGTTCATATAATAATAAGATGATATATGTACCAGGCTGTGACCAGTTAGTGCCCATCACATGCCAGTCTCATGACCCATTATCTCAGACATATAGGGAGAGATTGATCAAAACTTGTGCTGAGGAAAAAAGGACCAGTTTCCCATAGCAACCAATCAGATTGCTGCTTTTATTTTTCAAAGTCCTTTTCAAAAATGAAAGAAGCGATCTGATTGGTTGCTATGGGCAACTGGTCAACTTTCTCTCTGCACAAGTTTCCATATATCTCCCTCAAACTTACAATTGGAGCAATATACAGCTATAATATACATTGGATGTGTAACTGAACAGAAATATGTGATGATATTAATGAAGGTTACAATGATTTAGAGTAGGGCTTGCCACTAGATGATCGAAAGTGAGGTATAACCTGAAATCAAAGCCCGCACACAGACACACAACAAGAAATAATACTTACAGATACTTAGACACACAAGAAGTACAAATAACACACCTGTAAGGCTCAAATAGATGCTGTGGACGCTCCAACTGTTGGTCGAGTGAGTGATGGTTGGTCGTCAGGTCAACAGAAATACATTCCGTGCAGGTGCCAGGAACCGACCAATCACAGGCCAGCTCACTTGTATCCAGACTGACCAATCACAGGCCAGTTCTCCATTATGCAGCTGATATGCTAGATAGATATTTGATACACATGTCTAGATAGATATTTGATACAAATGTCTATGATACACTATGTCGTAGTTTTGGATTAACAAACAATATCCCTGCCGAAACCTCTATAATACAGGACACTGACATCGGTCCCCTATAAATATTAATGGAAGTGCCTGCCCTCAAAGCAAAAGCTGATCCTCAGTATATTTCCTATATATAATTTACATTTATAGACACCACACAGGTAAATCCGCATATGTGCTACTCCATGTCACCCTGGGACCTCAGTATAAGGCAGTGTATTATATACAGGCCATGGGGCTATTATCCCTTATTATACACAACCCAGCTGCTATCCCTTATTATACACAACCAGTGTGCCTCCAGCTGTTGCAAAACTACAACTCCCAGCATGTACTGATCGCCAAAGGGCATGCTGGGAGATGTAGTTATACAACAGCTGGAGGTACGCAACTACAACTCCCAGCATGGTGAGACAGCCTTTTGCTGTTCGAGCATGCTGGGAGTTGTAGTTTTGCAAGATTTAGAGGGCCACGGTTTAGATACCACAGTACAGTGATCTTCAAACTGTTGCCCTCCAGATGTTGCAAAACTACAATTCCCAGCATGCCCAGACAGCAAACTTCTGTGTGGGCATTCTGGAAGTTGTAGTTTTGCAACATTTGGAGTTCCACAGTTTAGAGACCACTGCACAGGGATCTCCAAACTGTACCCCTCTAAATCTTGCAAAACTACAAATCCTAGCATGCCCAAACGGCTCTCTGGGCATTCTGGGGGTTGTAGTTTTGCAACATCTGGAGGGCTACAGTTTGAGACCACTGTACAGTGGTCTTCAAACTGTAGCCCTCCTGATGTTGCTAGGCAACTACTCACCGGCTTCCGTAGTCTGTACCAGGGAGCCGCAACAGGGAGCCCGTAAGGGACCTCCACCGCTGCTGCCCCTGTCACAGGACAGTTCTGCCCGGATTACCATGGGTGGGCAGAACGGGGGAACCGAACTTTAACCCCTCCGCCCACGATCTGCTATTGGGCGGTCGCTTCTGACCGACCAATAGCAAGTATAGGAGGGGTGGCACCCCTGCCACCTCACTACTATCCCTTCAGGGGGACCGGGGATGTCTTGGACACCCCCTATCCCCCCTATTTACCAGGTCACCCGGGTCACCATATGTCCCGGAATTGCCGCAGATGGGGGGGGGGGGGAATGATTTCAGCAGGCATCCCGGTCCGGTCCCCGATCGGCTAGTGGCGGGGACCGGAATTCCCACAGACGTACCTTTACGCCCTACGTCCTTAATGACGAAGGACGTATATTTACATCCTCCGCCAGCTCACGCGGTGTCTCCGTGGCATATTGGGTCGGTCCCAGCGGCTATCAACGGCCGGGACCCGCGGCTAATACAGGACATCACCGATAGCGGTAATGCCCTGTATTAACCCTTCAGACGCGGTGATTAAAGCTGACCGCCGTGTCTGAAGTGAAAGTGACCCGGCTGCTCAGTCGGGCTGTTTGGGACCACTGCGGTGAAATCGCGGCGTTCCAAACAGCTTACATGACACCGGGAGGGCCCTAACCTGCCTCCTCGGTGTCCGATCGACGAATGACTGCTCCGTGCCTGAGATCCAGGTAGGAGCAGTCAAGCGCAGATAACGCTGATCACAGGCGTGTTAATACACGCCAGTGATCAGCATGAGAGATCAGTGTGTGCAGTGTTATAGACCCCTATGGGACCTATAACACTGCAAAAAAAAAGTTAAAAAAAAGTGTTAATAAAGGTCATTTAACCCCTTCCCCATAACCCCTTCCCCTTTTCCCATAAAAAAATAAAAGTGTAAATAAAAATAAAAACATATGTGGTATCGCTGCGTGCTTAAATGTCCGAACTATAAAAATATATCGTTAATTAAACCGCACGGTCAATGGTGTACACGTAAAAAAAATTCCAAAGTCCAAAAAAGAGTATTTTTGGTCACTTTTTATACCATTAAAAAATGAATAAAAAGAGATCAAAAAGTCAAATCAAAACATAAATGGTACCGATAAAAACTTCATTAAAAAAATGAGTCCTCATACCGCCCTGTACGTGGAAAAATAAAAAAAGTTATAGGGGTCAGAAGAGGACATTTTTAAACGTATACATTTTCCTGCATGAAGTTATGATTTTTTCCAGAAGTACGACAAAATGAAACCTATATAAGTAGGGTATCATTTTAACCATATGGACCTACAGAATAATGATAAGGTGTCATTTTTACCGAAATATGCACTGCGTAGAAACGGAAGCCCCCAAAATTACAAAATGGCATTTTTTCTTCGATTTTGTTGCACAATGTTTTTTTTTTCCGTTTCGCCGTGAATTATTGGGTAAAATGACTAATGTCCCTGCAAAGTAGAATTGGTGACGCAAAAAATAAGCCATAATATGGATTTTTTGGTGGAAAATTGAAAGGGTTATCATTTTTAAAAGGTAAGGAGGAAAAAACGAAAGTGCAAAAACTGAAAAACCCTGCGTCCTTAAGGGGTTAAGGACTCAGGATGCAGGGCATATGCATACACCCTGCATCCTGAAGAGGTTAAGGGGTTAAGTATGACAAATGTGCAACAACAAAAAAAACTCAAGAAAGGGGCAAATACTTTTTAACAGCGGTGTTCATAATTCACATATGTAAAGCCCAGGGTATAATAGTGTTGAAATAAGAAAACAAAAAATATTACAGAAACCTAAGAATACAACCTGGCCCAGACAGAATTCTGAAAAACAAACCAAAAAAAAAATGCCCACATACATGTACAACTTTATTTTTCTGAAATGTTTTCTACCTACCTATAGAGGTCTATGGGAGGAGAAACAACACAACTTCTTAGAAAAAAACAAACACCATAGCTAGTGCATGCAGTGATTTTGAAATGTTGCAATTAAGCCAAAATACACTACAAAAGGGTTCAATAATGCCAAAAGTAAACACTATGAGGAGATTTATCAAAACCTGTTTGGAGGAAAAGTTGCTGAGTTGCCCATAGCACTTCCTTCATTTTTGAAAAGGCCCCTGAAAAATGAAAGCAGCAATCTGATTGGTTGCTATGGACAACTCAGCAACTTTTCCTCCAAAGGGTACGTTCACACTACGGAATTGCCGCGGAATTTTCGAGTGGCATTCCGCAGGCGCAATTCCGCGGTATGAACTTTAACATTAGTGTGAACGGGTCTCCGCGAGACCCGTTCACACTGCGGAATTTCAGCGGCGGACATTTCCGCCACTGAAAGTGTTCCGCGCAAAGAAAGAACATGTTCATTCTTTTGTGCCGAATCCGCGAGCGGACCATAGCCGTTAATGGTGACGGCTCAGTGCCCCGCGGCCCTAGTGCCGAAGTATTCGGCCAGGCGGAATCTCCGCTCGCTGAATTCAGCGAGCGGAGATTCCGCAGTGTGAATGAGCCCAAACAGGTTTTGATAAATCTCCCCCTATATATCTCTAAGGCATTTCATATTACTCAGTCTACTCCTGGCTAACATTTGGTGGCAGTGGTTTTGGCCCGAAAAAAACTCAATTTGGCAAATATGTGGCCTTTGTGGACAAAAAGGCTGTGTTTTTTCCAGTCTGAGGGTATGTTCAGACAAGCAGATTTCCCTCGCGTATTTCGCTGTGGATCAGACACTGAAGGACCTCTATATACTGCCTTTACATGTGCCTGCTCGGAGCGGCAATACGCCACTACGAGCAGACACACTGCGATGTGCAAGTCGCCGTGTGCATGGGCAGTATACCCGCACATCGCGGCACATTGAGCAGGGGGAGTGGCCGCCATGTGTGCGAGTACACCACACATACGCGACAACTCGCACATCGCTTCAGTGTGTCTGCACGTAGCTGCGTATTGCCACTCCGAGCAGGCACATGTAAAGGCACCGTACAGAGGTCCTTCAGCGGCAGATCTGCAGCGTAAAATATGCTATAAATCCGCTCGTCTGAACATACCCTAAAGCAGTGGTCTCCAACATTTAGCTCTTCATCTACTGCAAAACAACAGATCCTGGCAAGCTGGGAGTTATAGTCTCATAACAGCTGGAGAGCCATAGGTTGAAGACTATTGCAGGTGGTTTTGAGGGACAAAACTGTTAGAAATTTTACTTAAATGTCCTAAGTGTTTGCAGTCACTACTCCTTATATGATCAGGGCAGATGGTATATAGTTATAGAGCCCAGTTCATATAATAATAAGATTATATATGTATGTACCAGGCTGTGACCAGTTAGTGCCCATCACATGCCAGTCTCATGACCCATTATCTCAGACATATAGGGAGAGATTGATCAAAACTTGTGCTGAGGAAAAAAGGACCAGTTTCCCATAGCAACCAATCAGATTGCTGCTTTTATTTTTCAAAGTCCTTTTCAAAAATGAAAGAAGCGATCTGATTGGTTGCTATGGGCAACTCGTCAACTTTCTCTCTGCACAAGTTTCCATATATCTCCCTCAAACTTACAATTGGAGCAATATACAGCTATAATATACATTGGATGTGTAACTGAACAGAAATATGTAATGGTATTAATGAAGGTTACAATGATTTAGAGTAGGGCTTGCCACTAGATGATCCGGAAAGTGAGGTATAACCTGAAATCAAAGCCCGCACACAGACACACAACAACAAATAATACTTACAGACACTTAGACACACAACAAGAAGTACAAATAACACACCTGTAAGGCTCAAATATCTGTCAAAGGCTGCTTGGATAGTAAGAGATGCTGCGGACGCTCCAGCTGTTGGTCGAGTGAGTGATGGTTGGTCCTCAGGTCAACAGAAAAACATTCCGTGCAGGTGCCAGGAACCGACCAATCACAGGCCAGCTCACTTGTATCCAGACCGACCAATCATAGGCCAGCTTACCTGTATCCAGACCAACCAACCACAGGCCAGTTCTCCATTATACAGCTGATATGCTAGATAGATATTTGATACACATGTCTAGATAGATATTTGATACAAATGTCTATGATACACTATGTCGTAGTTTTGGATTAATAAACAATATCCCTGCTGAAACCTCTATAATACAGGACACTGACATCGGTCCCCTATAATTATTAATTTAATGGAAGTGCCTGCTCTCAAAGCAAAAGCTGATCCTCAGTATATTTCCTATATATAATTTACATTTATAGACACCACACAGGTAAATCCGCATATGTGCTACACCATGTCACCCTGGGACCTCATCCAACTGCTCATATGTTATGTTTCCTTCCTTGTATAGGAGACTGAATTGTAAGCAAGAACTAATCCAAAGTTTGGATATGTGAAAAAATTAAGGCATATTGTAAAAAATAAGAATATATAAAGTTACAAAAGGGTTTTGTATGATCTTCCATGACTATTTAACCCCTTAAGGACCAGGCCATTTTACACCTTAGGACCAGAGCGTTTTTTGCACATCTGACCACTGTCACTTTAAACATGAATAACTCTGGAATGCTTTTAGTTATCATTCTGATTCTGAGATTGCTTTTTTGTGACATATTCTACTAGTGGTAACATTTTGTGGTAACTTGCATCCTTTCTTGGTGAAAAATCCCCAAATTTGATGAAAAAAATTGAAAATTTTGCATTTTTCTAACTTCGAAGCTTTCTGCTTGTAAGGAAAATGGATATTCAAAATAAATTTTTTATTTATTCACATTTCCAATATGTCTACTTTATGTTTGCATCATAAAATTGATGAGTTTTTACTTTTGGAAGACACCAGAGGGCTTCCAAGTTCAGCAGCAATTTCCCAATTTTTTTCAAAATTTTGAACCTCGCTTTTTTTCAGGGACCAGTTCAGGTTTGAAGTGGATTTGAAGGGTCTTCATATAAGAAATACCCAACAAATGACCCCATTATAAAAACTACACCCCCAAAGTATTCAAAATGACAATCAGTAAGTGTTTTAACCCTTTAGGTGTTTCACAGGAATAGCAGCAAAGTGAAGGAGAAAATTCACAATCTTCATTTTTTACACTCGCATGTTCTTGTAAACCCAAATTTAAAATTTTTATAAGGGGTAAAAGGAGAAAATGTAAACTTATGTTTGTAGCCCAATTTCTCTCGAGTAAGGACATACCTCATATGTCTATGTAAATTGTTCGGCAGGCGCAGTAGAGGGCTCAGAAGCGAAGGAGCGACAAGGGGATTTTGGAGAGTACGTTTTTCAGAAATGGTTTTTGGGGGGCATGTTGCATTTAGGAAGCCCCTATGGTGCCAGAACAGCAAAAAAAAAAAAAACACATGGCATACCATTTTGGAAACTAGACCCCTTGAGGAACGTAACAAGGAATAAAGTGAGCCTTAATACCCCACAGGGGTTTCACGACTTTTGCATATGTAAAAAAAAATATTTTTTTTTCACTAAAATGTGTGTTTCTCCCCAAATTTCACATTTTTGCAAGGGTTAATAGCAGAAAATACCCCCCAAAATGTGTAACTCCATCTCTTCTGAGTATGGAGATACCCTATAAGTTGAGCCGAAGTGCACTACGGGCGAACTACAATGCTCAGAAGAGGAGGAGCACCATTGAGCTTTTGGAAAGAGAATTCGTTTGGAATGGTAGTCAGGGGCCACGTGCATTTACAAAGCCCCCCATGGTGCCAGAACAGTGAACCCCGCCACATGTGACCCTAATTAGGAAACTACACCCCTCACAGAATTTAATAAGTGGTGCAGTGAGCATTTACACCCCACTGGCGTTTGACAGATCTTTGGAACAGTGGGCTGTGCAAATGGAAAATTAAATTTTTCATTTTCACGGATCACTGTTCCAAAAATCTGTCAGACACCTGTGGGATGTAAATGCTCACTGTACCCCTTATTACATTACATGAGGGGTGTAGTTTCCAAAATGGGGTCACATATGGGGGGGGTCCATTGTAAACACAAGTGGCCTTCAATTCCGGACAAATTTTCTCCTCAAAATCCCAATGGCGCTCCTTCTCTTCTGAGCATTGTAGTGCACCCATAGAGCACTTTACATCCACATATGGGGTATGTTTTTACTCAGAAGAAATTGGGTTACAAATTTTGGGGGGCTTTTTTTTATTTTCCCTTGTGAAAATGAAAAATTTAGGGTGACACCAGCATTTCAGTGAAAAATTTTTTTATTTTTATTTTCCCATCCAACTTTAATGAAAATTTGTCAAACACCTGTGGGGTGTTCAGGCTCATTATACCCCTTGTTACGTTCCGTGAGGGGTGTCGTTTCCAAAATGGGGTCACATGTTGGTATTTAGTTTTTTTGGGTTTATGTCAGAACCGCTGTAAAATCAGCCACCCCTGTGCAAATCACCAATTTAGGCCTCAATTGTACATGGTGCGCTCTCACTCCTGAGCCTTGTTGTGCGTCCGCATAGCATTTTACGCCCACATATGGGGTATTTCCGTACTCAGGAGAAATTGTGTTACAAATTTTCTTTTTCAGAAGGGGTAAAAGGAAAAAAAAGCCCCCAAAATTAATAGTGCAATTTCTCCCGAGTACGGAGATACCCCATATGTGACCCTAAACTGTTTCCTTGAAATACGTCAGGGCTCTGAAGTGAGAGAGCGCCATGCGCATTTGAGGACTAAATTAGGGATTGCACAGGGGTGGACATAGGGGTATTCTGCGCCAGTGATTCCAAAACAGGGTGCCTCCAGCTGTTGCTAAACTCCCAGCATGCCTGGACAGTCAGTGGCTGTCCGGAAATGCTGTGAGTTGTTGTTTTTCTACAGCTGGAGGCTCTGTTTTGGAAACACTGCCGTACAATACGTTTTTTATTTTTATTAGTGGGACAGTGTAAGGGGGTGTAAATGTAGTGTTTTACCCTTTATTATGTGTTAGTGTAGTGTAGTGTTTTTAGGGTACGTTCACACTGGCAGAGGTTTACAGTGAATTTACCGCTAGGAGTTTGCGCTGCGATGAAAATTTGCCGCAGCTCATACTTGAAGAAGAAAACTTACTGTAAACCCGCCAGTGTAAATGTACCCTGTACGTTCATATGGGGGGGGGGGGGGGGGGGCAAACCTCCAGCTGTTTCAAAACTACAACTCCCAGCATGTACTGACAGACCGTGCATGCTGGGAGTTGTACTTTTTCAACAGCTGGAGGCACACTGGTTGGAAAACCTTCAGTTAGGTTCTGTTACCTAACTCAGTATTTTCCAACCAGTGTGCCTCCAGCTGTTGCAAAACGTCAACTCCCAGCATGTACTGATCGCCGAAAGGCATGCTGGGAGATGTAGTTATGCAACAGCTGGAGGGATCGCAACTACAACTCTCAGCATGCAGAGACAGCTGTTTGCTGTTTAGCCATGCTGGGAGCGTCAGTTTTGCAACATCTGGAGAGCTATAGTTTAGAGACCACTGCACAGTGGTCTCCAAACTGTGGACCTCCAGATGTTGCAAAACTCCCAGCATGCCCAGACAGCAAACTGCTGTGTGGGCATGCTGGGAGTTGTAGTTTTGCAAGATCTGGAGGTGCACAGTATAGAGATCACTTTGCAGTGGTCTCAAACTGTAGACCTCCAGCTGTTGCAAAACTGCAAATCCCAGCATGCCTAAATAGCTCTCTGGGCATGCTGGGAGTTGTAGTTTTGCAACATCTGGAGGGTTACAGTTTAGAGACCACTATAGTGGTCTCAGACTGTTGCCCTCCAGATGTTGCTAAGTAACTCACCGGCTTCCGTCGGATCCAGGAATCTGCGTCGCCGTCCTCTTCTTCCGCCGATCGTCGCCCGCTGCCGTCGCCGATGGGTAAGTGGATCTTTGGCGCCGGTCCCTGTCGGTTTCCCCGTCCTGCCCCGCCTATTGTGGGTGGGCAGAACGGGGAAACCGAAAGTAAACCCCTCTGCCCCCGATCTGCTATTGGTGGTCGCGTCTAGACCACCAATAGCAGAGATAGGAGGGGTGGCACCTCTGCCACCTCACTCCTATCGCTACAGGGGGATCGTGGGTGTCTAGGACATCCGCGATCCCCTTTAAGGGGTTAAACAGTATAAGGCAGTGTATTATATACAGGCCATGGGGCTATTATCCCTTATTATACACAACCCAGCTGCTATCCCTTATTATACACAACCAGTGTGCCTCCAGCCAGGGCTGCCATCAGAAATTTCGGGGCCCCTTACACAACTCAAGGCCTGACCCCCCCCCCGGCATGCCCTTAATTTTATTTTATGTACTAATTATATATTTCGAATTAGATTAGAGCAGAGTGCGGTGCTCTATTACACTGTGCTGCAAAGTATTATACTGTGCCGCACTCTGCTGTAATCTAACATACCCTATTCTGTTTACTGTGAAACCGCCCTAGCAATTTGCCAATATTCCTACATATTTACCATATAGAGCAGTGGTTCTTAACCTGGGTTCGATCGAACCCCAGGGGTTCGGTGAGTCAGTCCCGGGGGTTCGGCTGGGGTGGTCGCAACAGGACAGGCAAACCAAGCAATTGCTTGGAGCCCCAAGCTGGCCCTGGGCCCAGAGCAGAGCCATTGTTTGCTCGTCCTGTAGCGACTGGGCAATTTCCCCATCACTATTAACTCCCTATGGCCCTGCGTTAAGTTTAAAAATGCAGGGCCGCCAGGACATAGCGCATGCCGGGACGCCTTTGGAGACAAAGGCGCTGAGGACAGAAGGATAGAGAAGGAGGAAGACGCGCAGTGGCCAGCTTGGTAAGTGACCAGCGGCACGTCATCCTCGGTCCTCCGACCACCGGTCCCGAGACCTACTGCTATAGCCAGAGCGGTGGTCGGAGCACTGAAGTGGGCAGTACACAGGCATACAGCCTCCAGCCATACTCTGTATATAGCTGGAGGCTGTATGTCTGTGGGGGAACACTGCCTACATCAGTGGTCTTCAACCTGTGGACAACCAGATGTTGCAAAACTACAACTCCCAGCATGCCCGAACAGCCAACGGCTGTCCGGGCATGCTGGGAGTTGTAGTTTTGCAACATCTGGAGGTCCGCAGGTTGAAGACCACTGGCCTATATAATGTGCGGGAACACTGCCTGCCTAATGTGGGGGAACACTGCCTGCCTAATGTGGGGGGAAAACTGCCTGCCTAATGTGGGGGGAACACTGCCTGCCTAATGTGGGGGGAACACTGCCTGCCTAATGTGGGGGGAACACTGCCTGCCTAATGTGGGGGAACACTGCCTGCCTAATGTGGGGGAAACACTGCCTGCCTAATGTGGGGGAAACACTGCCTGCCTAATGTGGGGGGGAACACTGCCTGCCTAATGTGGGGGGGAACACTGCCTGCCTAATGTGGGGGGAACACTGCCTGCCTAATGTGGGGGAACTCTGTCTGCCTAATGTGGGGGAACTCTGTCTGCATAATATGGGGGAACACTGCCTTCCTAATGTGGGGGGAACACTGCCTGCCTAATGTGGGGGGAACACTGCCTGCCTAATGTGGGGGGGAACACTGCCTGCCTAATGTGGGGGGAACACTGCCTGCCTAATGTGGGGGGAACACTGCCTGCCTAATGTAGGGGGAACACTGTCTGCCTAATGTGGGGGAACACTGCCTGCTAAATGTGGGGGAACACTGCCTGCCTAATGTGGGGGAACACTGCCTGCCTAATGTGGGGGAACACTGCCATTGTTGCGAGAGTGGCACTTGCCAAGGTAAAGCTGCGCATTTCTGAACTGGTCTCTGAAAGACAACAGCAGAAGTCACACTGATTTGCAGTAAATATTCATTATGTTTTTGTTTTTGTGTGAAAATCATGTTTTCATGGTTTTGTTCTATGTTCTTAAAGTGTAGCTCCCACCAAGTACTATATAATCTAATATGTCCCTACCTAGTAGTAATCTAGCCCTAACCCCCTACCTGGCTTCAAAAAAATGTTTAATCGTTGCAATAGAGCAGATTTAGTGCTTCTGAATCTGCTCTATAAAGCAGGGCAGGAAGCAGCGCTTCCCAACAGGCACGACGTCACTGACGCTTTGCTGGGCGCTTGCTTCCGCCCTCAGATCGTCTATGCATGAGTGTTATTTATCTAATAGGGTGCCTCCAGCTGTTTCCCAACTACAACTTCCAGCATGCCATGATTGCTATTATCTGTCAGGCCATGCTGAGAATTGTAGTTGTGAAACAGCTGGAGGCACCCTATTTGATAAATAACACTCATGCCTAGTGCTGGGCGGTATACAGTACCGGTATGAACCTGATACCGTTTTTTTTTCTCCCAGCGGTGTCACAAGAATGCCTCCCGCGAGCGCGATTGCTACCATCACGGCTAGCGGGGTCCCTGTGCCCACTAGCGGTGTCACAAGAATGCAGAGTGTGGCTCTGTTCCCCGTCCCTGTCAGCCCTCAGGGTACGGGAACAGATTTAAAAGCCTCGCTTGCGGCTAACGTAGTACTGCGCAGGCGTTAGCCCTACCCTATTTGCGTAGTACTGCGCATGCGCAGTACTACGTTAGCTGCTTGCGAGGCTTTTAAATCTGTTCCCGTACTGAGAGCTGACAGGGACGGGGAACAGAGCCGCGCTTGGCCTCTTTGTGACACCGCTAGTGGGCACAGGGACCCCGCTCGCGTGCGGGGGGGGGGGGGGGTGCGGCGGTTAGGCCAGTGCGCACAGCCCCAGCTATCAGCGTGCTCGCTCTCGCCTGTTTGGTTGACAGGCGGGAGCGAGCACCGCAGTGACTGAATTTCGACTCATTGCCAGGCTTAAATGAGTCGAAATTCTGTAGTGACGTCACTGCCGAATGCATTCGGCCACTAGGAGAGCAACCCCTAGTGGCCGAATTTAAAAGTGATTTTAAACTGGTTTAAAATCACTTTTTTTTTATTAAAGTATATTAGAGATATGTTGTAGTACTTAAGTACTACAACATATCAATTTTTTTACTTTATGACAGTGCCCATTTAATGGTTTTGTTCATTTTGTGCACCTATGTATAAATATATACTTAAAATCATATTATATTTTTCCAATTGAGAGGGGTTCAGTGAATGCGCATAAGAAAATGGTGGGGTTCAGTACCTCCAACAAGGTTAAGAACCAATGATATAGAGGTAGATACCAGTGAGCTCTCTGCAAACAGTATAATTGATCATAGTTACATTTAATGACACAGAGGACGTCTTCTCTGATTGGAGTCATTCACCTTTTCTTTTTTTTCCACTATCTGGCCTGGGGCACCATGAAGACTTTTCCTGGCCAAGACTCATCTCCACAGAACCTGCCAAAGTAGCCCGACAAACATTTTAGGCTCCTTTTTCGAGCACAATGCCATCTCTTTAAAGACGCCCCATGTGTATTGGCCCAATATATATAGTTGTAGGCCCCTATGTGCCCCCCATTGTGCCCCCATATATAGCTTAAGGCCCCCTGTGCCCCCCATATATAGTTGTAGGTCCCTATGTGCCCCCATATATAGCTTTAGGCCCCTCTGAGCCCCCATATACAGTTGTAGGCCCCCTGTGCCCCCCATTGTGCCCCCATATATAGCTTAAGGCCCCTCTGTGCCCGCACATATAGTTGCAGCCTCCTCTGTACCCCCATATATAGTTGTAGGCTTCTCTTCCCCCCTATATAGTTGCAGGCCCCTCTGTGTCCCTGTATATAGTTGTAGGCCCCTCTGTGCCCTTATATATAGTTGCAGCCTCCTCTGTACCCCCATATATAGTTGTAGGCTTCTCTTCCCCCCTATATAGTTGCAGGCCCCTCTGTGTCCCTGTATATAGTTGTAGGCCCCTCTGTGCCCTTAAATATAGTTGCAGCCTCCTCTGTACCCCCATATATAGTTGTAGGCTTCTCTTCTCCCTATATAGTTGCAGGCCCCTCTGTTTCCATTGCCTATAGTTGTAGGCATATCCCCCCTCACAGGTATATAACCCCCCCCCCCTCACATGTATATAACCCCCCCTCACATGTATATAACCCCCCCCCTCTCACATGTATATAATCCCCCCTCACATGTATATAACCCCCCTCACATGTATATAACCCCCCCCTCGCATGTATATAATCTCCCCCCCTCTCACATGTATATAATCTCCCCCCCTCTCACATGTATATAATCCCCCCTCACATGTATATAACCCCCCCTCACATGTATATAACCCCCCCTCACATGTATATAACCCCCCCTCACATGTATATAACCCCCCCTCACATGTATATAATCCCCCCTCACATGTATATAATCCCCTCCTCACATGTATATAATCCCCTCATCACATGTATATAATCCCCTCATCACATGTATATAATCCCCCCTCACGTGTATATAATCCCCCCTCACGTGTATATAATCCCCCCTCACGTGTATATAATCCCCTCCTCACATGTATATAATCCCCCCCTCACATGTATATAATCCCCTCCTCACATGTATATTATCCCCCCCTCACATGTATATAATCCCCCCTCACATGTATATAATCCCCTCCTCACATGTATATAATCCCCTCCTCACATGTATATAATCCCCTCCTCACATGTATATAATCTCCCCTCACATGTATATAATCCCCCCCTCACATGTATATAATCCCCCCTCACATGTATATAACCCCCCTCACATGTATATAACCCCCCCCTCGCATGTATATAATCCCCCCCTCACATGTATATAATCCCCTCCTCACATGTATATAATCCCCTCCTCACATGTATATAATCCCCTCCTCACATGTATATAATCCCCTCCTCACATGTATATAATCCCCCCCTCACATGTATATAATCCCCTCCTCACATGTATATAATCCCCCCTCACATGTATATAGCCCCCCTCACATGTATATAATCCCCTCCTCACATGTATATAATCCCCTCCTCACATGTATATAATCCCCCCCACATGTATATAATTCCCCTCACATGTATATAATCCCCCCTCACATGTATATAATCCCCCCCCCTCACATGTATATAATCCCCCCTCACATGTATATAATCCCCCCTCACATGTATATAACCCCCCTCACATGTATATAATCCCCCCTCACATGTATATAACCCCCCTCACATGTATATAATCCCCTCCTCACATGTATATAATCCCCTCCTCACATGTATATAATCCCCTCCTCACATGTATATAATCCCCTCCTCACATGTATATAATACCCCCCCTCACATGTATATAATCCCCCCCTCACATGTATATAATCCCCCCTCACATGTATATAATCCCCCCTCACATGTATATAATCCCCCCTCACATGTATATAATCCCCCCCCCTCACATGTATATAATCCCCCCTCACATGTATATAACCCCCCTCACATGTATATAATCCCCCCTCACATGTATATAATCCCCCCTCACATGTATATAATCCCCCCTCACATGTATATAATCCCCCCCCCCTCACATGTATATAATCCCCCCTCACATGTATATAACCCCCCTCACATGTATATAATCCCCCCTCACATGTATATAATCCCCCTCACTTCTATGATGAATGATGATGGGATAGGAGAGATAAATGCTGTCAGAAGAGGAGAAGATAATATAGAAAATCATACCAGTATGAAGATAAGTCAGGACGCTGGCTGCAGGCTTTACACACACAACACAGGAAGCGGCACATCCCCCTCTGCTCCGCTCCTCTCTATCAGTATGAAGTGACGTCACACGTCTATTCTCCCAGGCAGCCTCTGCGCTGCTCTTAAAGGGCCAGAGTGGTTCCCTGGATGAATGAATTAATTACAGGACAATCTCCGGTATGTGCAGCAGCGGCGCTCTGCAGGCTTCTGGAGAGAGACAGCATGTGTGTGCGGGCCCCCAGCTGTCAGTGGGTGACATCCACTTATGGGTTGTACCCCCCTGATGGCGGCCCTGCCTCCAGCTGTTGCAAAACTACAACTCCCAGCATGTACTGATCGCCAAAGGGCATGCTGGGAGATGTAGTTATACAACAGCTGGAGGTACACAACTACAACTCCCAGCATGGTGAGACAGCCTTTTGCTGTTCGAGCATGCTGGGAGTTGTAGTTTTGCAAGATTTAGAGGGCCACGGTTTAGATACCACAGTACAGTGATCTCCAAACTGTGGCCCTCCAGATTTAGCAAAACTACAATTCCCAGCATGCCCAGACAGCAAACTTCTGTGTGGGCATGCTGGAAGTTGTAGTTTTGCAACATTTGAAGTTCCACAGTTTAGAGACCACTGCACAGGGATCTCCAAACTGTACCCCTCTAAATCTTGCAAAACTACAAATCCCAGCATGCCCAAATGGCTCTCTGGGCATGCTGGGAGTTGTAGTTTTGCAACATCTGGAGGGCTACAGTTTGAGACCACTGTATAGTGCTCTCCAAACTGTAGCCCTCCTGATGTTGCTAGGCAACTACTCACCGGCTTCCGTAGTCTGTCACAGGGAGCCGCACCAGGGAGCCGCTAAGGGACCTCCACTGCCGCTGCCCCTGTCACAGGACAGTTCCCCCGTTCTGCCCGGATTACCATGGGTGGGCATAACGGGGGAACCGAACTTTAACCGCTCTGCCCCCGATCTGCTATTGGTAGGTCGCTTCTGACGAACCAATAGCAAGTATAGGAGGGGTGGCACCCCTGCCACCTCACTCCTATCCCTTCAGGGGGCCCGGGGGTGTCTTGGACACCCCCGATCGCCCTTATTTTCCAGGTCACGGAGACCCATATGTCCCGTAATTGCCGCAGATGGGGGGGCCTCAGGACCCCGGAATGATTTCAGCAGGCATCCCGGTCGGTCCCGACCGGCTAGCGGCGGGGACCGGAATTCCCACAGACGTACCTGTACGCCCTACATCCTTAAGGACTTAGGATGCAGGGCGCATTCATACGCCCTGCATCCTGAAGAGGTTAAGGGGTTAAGTATGACAAATGTGCAACTTCCCAGCGGTGTTCATAATTCACATACGTAAAGCCCAGGGTATAATAGTGTTGAAATAAGAAAATGAAAAATATTGCAGAAACTTAAGAATACAACCTGGCCCAGACAGAATTCTGAAAAACAAACCAAAAAAATGCCCACATACATGTACAACTTTATTTTTCTGAAATGTTTTCTACCTACCTATAGAGGTCTATGGGAGGAGAAACAACACAACTTCTTAGAAAAAAACAAACACCATAGCTAGTGCATGCAGTGATTTTGAAATGTTGCAATTAAGCCAAAAAACACTACTAAAGGGTTCAATAATGCCAAAAGTAAACACTATGAGGAGATTTATCAAAACCTGTTTGGAGGAAAAGTTGCTGAGTTGCCCATAGCACTTCCTTCATTTTTGAAAAGGCCCCTGAAAAATGAAAGCAGCAATCTGATTGGTTGCTATGGACAACTCAGCAACTTTTCCTCCAAACAGGTTTTGATAAATCTCCCCCTATATATCTAAGGCATTTCATATTACTCAGTCGACTCCTGGCTAACATTTGGTGGCAGTGGTTTTGGCCCGAAAAAGCTCAATTTGGCAAATATGTGGCCTTTGTGGACAATAAGGTTGTGTTTTTTCCAGTCCGAGGGTACATTGAGCAGGGGGAGTGGCCGCCATGTGTGCGAGTACACCGCGCATGCGCGACAACTCGCACATCGCTTCAGTGTGTCTGCACATAGCTGCGTATTGCCACTCCGAGCAGGCACATGTAAAGGCACCGTACAGAGGTCCTTCAGCGGCAGATCTGCAGCGTAAAATATGCTGTAAATCCGCTCATCTGAACATACCCTAAAGCAGTGGTCTCCAACATTTAGCTCTTCATCTACTGCAAAACAACAGATCCTGGCAAGCTGGGAGTTATAGTCTCATAACAGCTGGAGAGCCATAGGTTGAAGACTATTGCAGGTGGTTTTGAGGGTGAAAATTGTTAGAAATGTTACTTAAATTTCATAAGTGTTTGCAGTCACTACTCCTTATATGATCAGGGCAGATGGTATATAGTTATAGAGCCCAGTTCATATAATAATAAGATGATATATGTACCAGGCTGTGACCAGTTAGTGCCCATCACATGCCAGTCTCATGACCCATTATCTCAGACATATTTATGGACATTTATCAACGGGTTTAGTCAGGTTTTCTTTACTATAATTGTCGCAAAATTGTCGCAACTGCGACTACACGATTTTTCGTGCGACATTTTGACTGGAAAGCGAGAAAAGCAAGTTTTCCTAAAATTTACTATGTAGTAATAATTTTAAAATGGACTACGAGTAGTCAGGTATTTATTAACTGCGACAGTCGCAACTGCGCAAAAAAAAGTCGCAACAGCGTTAAAAATTTACTAAATTTACTCCAGCTCAAACATGGAGCAGAAAAAGCTACTACCAAAGTAAAAAAGGAAAAATTGCTTACGTAAAAGAAAATTATCAACAGGCTGAAACCAGTTGATAAATACGTCGCACATAAGCAAAAAAAAAGTAAGGAAAAAATTACTAAAAAAAAGAATACATAAGCAAACATTGATAAATGTCCCTCATTGGGAGAGATTGATCAAAACTTGTGCTGAGGAAAAGTGGGCCATGGGGTTATTATCCCTTATACACAATGAAAAAACGTAAAGAATTTTGGCTCTACGTAACCAAAGGTGTACTAACCTATCAGATTAAGACAATTGAAGAGTGTAAAGATAGGTGCCTTAAAACTTAACTTTTAATGTAAAAGATATATAAAATAACACCAATATTCAAATAGTGTACGTGTATGCTGTCACCAAAAATAATAATGAAGAGAGAAGCAAGTGTGGTGTCACAGAACCGTATTACATACTGTACCTTGGTTATTAGTCCCCAAAGTCAGAGTTCCTAGGAACTGTGGGGTCCGCTTCTTTAGTCATCCCCTAGTCACCCCTCCTATAGTTAATATATTGCTAAAATAAATGTAAATACTGTATGTAATATGTATGCTTACCTGCATAGCGTCGCAGGACCTGCGGGTCATGTGACTGTGATTTAGTCTCTATGGTAGGTAAAAAGTACCTTTGGAGGTTCATGGGACATGTGATACCCACAATGCCTTGTAAAGCTGATTGACAGACGGTGTGGACCAATCCTAAAGCGGCCAGCGAGATCTTCTAAATTTCCCCGCAAATATCGGCAAGGACCCTGGACCTAAACATAACCCTAATTCCAGCGGATCTGCGCATACTAGATCCCTACAAGCTGAGGAACATACTCAAGTCCCAACCAACTGTCAATCTAAGCTGAGCTGTTCATAGACTCTGTTACAAAGACTGTTGCTTATGTTCGCAATTTCATCGCAACGTTCCCGAACAGCTCCACTGAGTTAACCGGCAACTTTTACTTTCACTTTAGATGCGGTGATCAAGTTTGATCGCTGCGTCTGAAGGGTTAATACCGGGCATCAGCACGATCGGTGATGTCCGGTATTAGCCGCGGGTCCCGGCCATGATGGTCACCGGGAACGACCCGATATGACGCGTGATCAGCGTGTGACCCCACGTTCTATCGCGGGAGCATACGTCATATAGCGGGAAGGGGTTAAGGACGGAGGGCGGTGATCGTACCGGGATGACTGCTGATATCTATCAGCAGGCATCCCGTGGCAATGCCTAGATGGTCCTGAGACCCCCCATGTCAATTCAGACCGGCGATCCGAGCCACCACCTCCTTTCCCCTGCCATTGGTCGGTCAATACGACCACCATTGGCAGTTGGGGGCAGTAGGGTTAGAGTTCATTTCCCCCGCTCTGCCCACCGATCGAATTCCAGGCAGAACGGGGGGGGGGGGAAACGGCAGCGAGGGGGGGAGCATGGCCGGCTCACCCGGACTGTCGGCTGCATCATGGAGCAGCGGCGGCATCATGGAGGAGCGGCTGCATCAGCGTCAGCAGGAGGACTGCAGCCAGAAAGTGCGGCGGTGGAGGAGGCTGCAGTGAAGATCGCCGGTAAGTGATCTTCACTGTGGCCTTCTAAAAGTAGCAAAACTACAACTCCCAGCATGCTGGGAGTTGTAGTTTTGCAACATCTGGAGGGCCACAGTTTGGAGACCACTGTGTAGTGGTCTCTAAACTGTGGTCCTCCAGATGTTGCAAAACTACAACTTTTTGCATGCATTGACTGTCTGGGCATGCTGGGAGTTGTAGTTTTGCAACATCTGAAGTGGCACAGTTTGGAGACCACTATACAGTAGCCCTCCAGATGTTGCAAAACTACAATTCCCAGCATGCCCAGAAAGTCAGGGATGCTGGGCGTGTAGTTCTGCAATATCTGGCCCTTCATATGTTGCAGAACTACAATTCCCAGCATGCCTGGACAGTCTGGGCAGGCTTTTAGTTGTAGTTTTACAACATCTGGAGGGCTACAGTTTGGAGAACACTACATAGTGGTCTCCAAACTGTTTTTCCCCAGCTGTTGCATAACTACAACTCCTGCAATCCCCAGACTGTCTAGGCGTGCTGGGAGTTGTAGTTCTGCAACATCTGAAGGGCCAGATATTGCAGAACTACACGTCCAGCATCCCTGACTGTCTGGGCATGCTGGGAATTGTAGTTTTGTAACAGCTGTAGGCACACTGGTTGGGAAGCACTGAGCTAGAGTCTGTTTCCTAACTCAGTGATTCCAACCTGTGTGCCTCCAGCTGTTGCAAAACTACAACTCCCAGAATGCACTGACAGACTGTACATGCAGGGAGTTGTAGTTTTGCAACAGTTGGAGGTGCACTGGTTGGAATCACTGAGATAGAGTCTGTTTCTTTACATTGTGCCTACAGCTGTTGCAAAACTGCAACTCTCAGTCAGTGCATTCTGGGAGTTATAGTTTTGCCACAGCTGAAGGTTTGGAGCGCCCCCTCTCCCATGGGAATGTACAGGGTACATTCACACAGGCGGGTTTACAGTGGGTTTCCTTCCACAAGTTTGAGCTGCAGCAAATTTTCCGCCGCAGCTCAAACTCCCAGCGGAAAACTCACTGGGAACCCCGGGTGTGTGAATGTACCCTATAAACACTACACTAACAAATAATAAAAAGTAAAACACTACATATACACCCCCCTACACGTCCCCCCAAAAAAATAAAAAATAAATGAAAAACATCTCATATGGCAGTGTTTCCTAAACGGAGCCTCCAGCTGTTGCAAAACAACACCTCCCAGTATTGCCGGACAGACATAGACTGTCCTTGCAGGCTGGGAGTCTTGCAACAGCTGGAGGCACCCTGTTTGGGAAACACTGCTGTAGGGTTTTGGTGGAGACAAGCCCCATCCTTGTATCCGGGTCCGTCCCAATTGCAAATTCCTCATTTAGGCCTCAAATTCGCAAGGAGCTCTCTCAATTCAGAGCCCTGTAGTATTTCAAGGCAACAGTTTAGTGCCACATATGGGGTATTTCCGTACTCCGGAGAAATTGCTTTACAAATTTTGGGGGGATTTTTCTCCTTTTACCCCTTATGAAAAGGTAAAGTTGGGGGCTACACCAGCATGTTAGTGTAAAAAAAAATAATAATAATTTTACACTAATATGCTGGTGCGGCCCCATACTTTTCATTTTCACAAGAGGTAAAAGGAGAAAAAGACCCCCAAAATTTCTAACGCAATTTCTCCGGAGTACGGAAATACCCCATATGTGGACATAAAGAGCTCTGCGGACGAACTACATGGCTCAGGAGTAAGAGAGCACCATGTACATTTGAGGCCTAAATTGGTGATTTGCACAGGGGTGGATGATTGTTACAGAGGTTATGACATAAACGCAAAAAAAAAAAAAAACACCCACATGTGCCCCCTTTTTGGAAACTACACCCCTCACGGAATGTAACAAGGGGTATAGTGGTCTGTAACACCCTACAGGTGTTTGACAAAGTTTCATTAAAGGGGGACATGAAAATAAAAAATTAGTTTTTTTTCCCCTGAAATGCTGGTGTTACCCCAACTTTTTCATTTTCACATGGGGTAATAGGGAAAAAGCCTCCCAAAATTTGCAACGCCATTTTTTCTGAGTAAGAACATACCCCTTATGTGGGTGTAAAGTGCTCTGCGGGCGAAATACAATGCTCAGAAGAGAAGGGGTGCCATTGGGCTTTTTGAGAGGGAATTAGGCTGGAATTGATGGCTATGTGTGTTTACAAAGCCCCCATGGTGCCAGAACAGTGGACCCCCTCCACATGTGACCCCATTTTGGAAACTACACCCCTGACGGAATGTAATAAGGGGTACATTGAGCATTTACACCCCACAGATGTCTGACAGATTTTTTGAACAGAATCTAACAAAATGTAATTTTTCATTTGCACAGCCCACTGTTCCAAAGATCTGTCAAATGCCAGTGGGCTGTAAATACTTACTGCACACCTTATTAAATTCTGTGAGTGGTGTAATTTCCAAAATGGGGTCACATGTGTCGGGGTCCACTGTTCTGGCACCACGGGGGGCTTTGTAAATGTACATGGCCCCCAACTTCCATTCCAAACCAATTCTCTCTCCTAAAGCCCAATGGCGCTCCTTCTCTTCTGAGCATTGTAGTTCACCTGCAGAGCACTTTACATCCACATATGGGGTATTTCCATACTCAGAAGAAATGGGGTTAAACATTTTTGGGGGCTTTTTCTCTGATTACCCCTTGTGAAAATAAAAAATTTGAGGTAACACAAGCATTTTATTGAAAAAAAATATATTTTTTTTATGTCCCAATTTTATGAAAGTTTGTCAATCACCTGTGGGGTGTTAAGGCTCGCTGTACCCCTTGTTAAGTTCCTCAAGGGGTGTAGCTTCCAAAATAGTATGCCAAGTGGGTTTTGTTTTACTGTTCTGGCATCATGGAGGCTTCCTAAATGAGACATGCCCCCAAAAACCATTTCAGCAAAATTCGCTCTCCAAAAGCCCAATGATGCTCTACACTTGAGCAATATTTGGCAAAAAATGTCATCCCCCGTGGGCTACGGATACAAACCTTTCCATCTTATTGACGTGAGGACGAAGATTTGTGCTCCAAATGGGAAGAGGTCAGTAACAAATGTTCTGCCATGTTCATACAATTGATCATTGACCTGAACACTAGAAGTCTAGCTGAGTTATCCATCCAAATTGATGGAATGAACAAACAAATGTGTGACAACTTGTCTACATCAGACATGGAGTCATTTAAGAAGTAATTGGAAGATGCACATGACACTTGGGAAAAACAAATACAGGCAAACAAATTCCATAGGGATCAGGCGGATTTTCAGAATCACAAAGCTTACAAGTGGAAATATATTTCTCACCCCTCTAATATCTCTCGCTCTAGAACTCAGTCTATTTCTTCTAATACATCTTATGGAGGGGAGTCTGACTCCTCTTCAACCAGTACCCAGAGGCGAGTTTCACAATCCCTTAAGAGGAAAAAAGATAATTACGGTGGACCCGATAGACGCGAACGCTCTCGTGGATTCCATCAGAATGAATCTCAACATTCATCTCTTAAGGTAATTAATCTTTCCAAACATGTCTTGTCTGAAGCCCAATTGGAGGTACTGAAACTTGGTCTCTCCTTCTCCCCAACATCTAGCATTGACCTGTTTGAGACCACAAAAGATCTTTGCGCTAGGAAACTTGTGTTCAAGAAATTATTTCACCAACGTTCATCAGCAACCATCTGTGACAATAGAGAGGACATGGCAGCACTACAGATTCTTGAGGAACTAAATGCCGAAAACAATCCACAGACAGACTGTTACGCCAAGCGCTCCGGGCCCCTGCTCCTCCCCGGAGCGCTTGCGGCGTTCATCTCCATGCAGCGCCCCGGTCAGACCCGCTGACCGGGAGCGCTGCATTAGTGTAACCGGCGGGGATGCGACCCGCGTAGCGGGATGCGCCCGTCCGCGGCTCGCATCCCTATCCCCTCACCTGTCCCGTCCTCCGTCGGCTCAGTCCCGGCGCGCGCGGCCCCGCTCCCTAGGGTGCGTGCGCGCCGGCTCTCCGAGATTTAAAGGGCCAGTGCGCCATTGATTGGCGCCTGGCCCAATCAGTACATCCACCTGTGTCCTCATTATAAAAACCCACTTCCCCTTCCTGGTATCGCCGGATCTTGTTGCCTCAGTGCCAGTGAAAGCGTTCCTGTGTATGTTCCAAGCCAGTGTTCCAGACCCTCTGCTGTTGCCCCTGACTACGATCCTTGCTACCTGCCCTGACCTTCTGCTACGTCCGACCTTGCTCTTGCCTTGTCCCTTGTACCGCGCCTGTCTCAGCCGTCAGCTGGGGTTGAGTCGCTATCGGGTGGAACGACCTGGGTGTTACCTGCCGCTGCAAGTTCATCCCGCTTTGCGGCGGGCTCTGGTGAAAACCAGTAACCCCTTAGACTCCGTTCCCCTGGTACGGCCAACGTCATCACCCCACTGACACAGAGGATCCACCACCAGTATCCTCACTGCATAACCATCCGGATTCTGACACAGATAAGTGGTTTTCAGCTTTCTAAACTCCAAAATCAAGTAAGTTTCCACCTCTTTAGATTTGTCCAAATGTTGATATGTTTGTGCAGTTAGTCGCTAAAGAGATTGCAAACATCACGCCTTGCAGGGGTCCAGATAATTGCACCCCTACCCAAAGAAAGGCCATTACAGAATTGCAGTCTCTGTCTGACATTGTAATTAAACCATCAGACAAGGGTGGCAATATAGTTTTATGGCCGGCCACCCTATATGAAAAAAAGAGGCCCTTAAACAACTACGTGACCCTACTTGCTACCGCAAACGTACTTATAATCCTGCCATCAAATTTCAGGCGGAATTTAAAATGATCTTGAATAACCCACAAACTAAAGGTATTATTATTTCTCTGAAAGAGGTGGACTATCTACAAGTATCTAACCCTACTGTGGCAACACTATATCTCTTGCCCAAAATACACAAACATGCTATGTGCCCGCCAGGGAGACCGATCGTTTCAGGACATAACAACATTTGTGAGAAAATATGTAAATTGATTGATCACACATATTGAGAAAAATGGTTGATACTATGCCATCTTACCTTGAAGACACAACAGATTCCTTACGCCGTCTCGAGGGGATTCATCCAGATATGACCATTGTAACTTGTGACGTTGAGTCTCTTTATAACCTCCATCAGACATGAAGACGGTATCCAGGCTGTCAAGACCTTCTTTTTGATGTCCAAATTTGATCCTGATGTCGGTGAGTTTATAGTCAATTTGCTATACTTCGCTCTCACTCTACTACTATTTCGTACTCAAAACTATTTCTATTATCGTCAATCTCTCTATTTACAAGTACAGGAGACCGCTATGTGGGCAGCATGTGCGCCCTCGTATGTGAACCTCTTTTTGGGAGCCTGGGAGAGAGAAATTTTTCTCACCAGCCCTTGCCCACGGGTGGACAATGTCCACCTGTGCGCAAGATACATCGATGACATCATCATGATATGGAAGGAATCACATATAGAACTAGATGAGTTCATGAAAGAACTCAATCATGACCAACGCAATATCAGATTGATGTAAAAAAGTGGAAGATGTGACATGGAATTTCTTGACATTAAGTTCCATGTTGGTGATGATGGTCTCCTTCACTCTGATCTTTTTAGGAAACCGACTTCCACAAACGTACTTCTTCATGCCAACTCAGCTCATCCATCTAAACTCATCCGCAGCATACCCATTGGGCAATTTTTATGTGCCAGAAGGATCTGTTCTTCCATGGAATCCTTTTAAGTACAGGTAAGTGAACTCAGCCAAAGATTCCGTGATCGAGGCTATGACGAAATCTGTATCAAAAGGGCATACAAGAGAGCAAAGTTTACCAGCAGAGATGTATTACTCCAACAAAGACCACCTAGACATACCGACAATCAGGTGAGGTTTATTACAACCTACCACTCGCAGTCTAATCATATTCATGATGTGATAAAAAAAATACTGGGATATATTGATGGTCGATCCGGTGCTCAAATTATATTTGCAGCCATATCCATCGATCACTTATAAAAGATCGACCAACCTCCACGATACTCTTGTTCACAGCCACTATGGAGGCCAAATCCCCACGAAACTGTTTGGGTCTAAAGGCCCTGCCTGAGGATGTAAAGCATGTGGATCTTGTGTAGCATGCCGTAATTTAGTGACAGACACACACTTTTGGGACTCTAATCGGTCAAAGCAATACAAGATCACACATACAATAACTTGCCACACGATCGGCATTGTATACCATGTGACTTGCCCTTGTGGTCTTATCTATATAGGTCTTACCACAAGAGAATTTAAACAGCGAATTCGTGAACACGTCTTAGGTATAACAGCTGCAAGAGAACAAGATGACATCTCCTCGCTGACCACCATACCATGTCATTTTAAGCTACACCACTCCAGTGATCCTTCCAGCCTGCAGTTCCGAGGTATTGACCGCGTTTTTCCAGGTCCTGGAAGGGGCAACTGAAAGAAAATGTTAGCACAAAGGGAGACTCAGTGAATCTTCAGACTCAATACGGTTCATCCTTCGGGTCTGAATGACTCACTGAGCTTGGCCCCCTTTCTGTGATTTTTGTATTCCTTATAGGCCGTTGCCCTCTTTCTTTCCCCTTTCCTTCCCCTCCCTCCCCTCTCCTCTTTCCCCCTTCCCCACACCCCTCCACTTTCCTTCCCCCCTTTACCCGTCTTTCCTGGCCCTTTTTCCCTTCCTGCCCTTCCCCTGTGTTTCCCTCCCCTCTTTCCCTCCCTCCCTTCCCTTCCCTCCCCCCCTCTCCTTTTCTCCTTCCCCCTTTTTTCCCCTTACCAGCCCTCACGCGTTTTTCCAGATTATCGTCTGAAGTTATAAATATCATAACCTTCATCCTGATCCTTTCCATTAGTGACTGTCCCACGGGCTCTCACTTTTTATATGTGTATGTTTTTAACAGGTTCTTAGTCTAATATTTTCTTTCTTTCTTTTTCCATTTCCGGTAGTGTCTATTGCCGCTGCTTTTTTATCAGCCCGTTCTTGTCGCATTACTAATGATATCCATCTTCCTTAAAAGGCTGCATCTATCCATCTATACCTCCTTGCCGGTGTCCACCTTTCATCCCATATTGTCCTCATGGGTGCCAGACCATTTTTTATTTTACTTCTGATATGTCATATTGTCTTTTAACCTGGTTTTACCATTATAACCTAGCACTTATACTGCTGTAATGAAATTTCTTTGATCAGGATTGGTTCTTGATGTCTATTCAATGGTTTTAGTCCATTTTGATACTTTGCACTTGTCACTTTAACATGGGCATTTCAATATAATTACATTTGGGGTTACTTCCCGGGTCTTTTTCAGTATGCACCCCATTGAGGGGGGCACAAATGTGCACATTACTGCTATTCACCCCACTAATACAACATGCATTTGTATTAGCCACTAATAGTGGCTCTTCATTCATCCATTGCCCAATCACTTTTTAGCACACTTATAAGCCTCTCATATGTCTGAGTTATTTATACTATTCAGTCCATTATTAGCAAATGTCCACCTTACTTATTCCGTTTGTTCGCTTTCCTGTTCTCCCCTCTTTGTCCTTTTTTGTTCTTCTTTCTCCTTTTTCTTTTTTTTTTTCTCTTTCTTTCTTCCTTTCTCCTGGTTTCTCCCACCCTTCTTCCTTTCTTTCCCCCTTCCTTCCCCCCCCCCTCCCCTGTCTTCCCCCCTTTTTCCCCTTGCTGTCCATAGTCCACATGACACTTACTCACTTATACCCATTAGTATACCTATCTTATCACATTCACTTCCTGTTCACACTCACATTATTCCCATTTCACAACTTTGTTTCACTCACCTTTATTATACATATTTTTTTTTATTATTATGTCTATCAATAAATTTTTCAGCTTTGTTAGCTATATATTCATTAGTCTTACACATTTCCCACATTCTTCACATTTATTCCTGTTCATCTCATTACATGTTGACATCAAGTATTTTATTTATTTTATTTTTTATTTATTAATTTTTTATGGCAACTTAATATGTATTCTATTTGTGCAATAATAAATAAATGTTGCTTCCCTTTCCACCACTGTGTGCTTTTCACTTATTAACCAGTTCACTGCATGCTTCACCTCAGCGTTTTGCCTGTTTTATTCACAGTGTGTTATTCTGCATATGCTATTATATTTACTGTGCACGCGCATGAGCTCTACATCATTCGGCATTCTGTGCACAGGCGGCTGTCACTGGTGTGTCACATGTGTGTCATGTGGCCCGCCGCGTATGGACGTAGCTGCGCACTGATATGCCTACGCACTGACATCACTATACGACCGGAAGGTTGGGTGATGCGGTGGTTCAACCGGAAGCACTTATGTGTATTCCGGAACACGGACGGACGCCATTCATGATGCCATCAGGTACTGCGGCGTTGCCTCCCACCTGATGGACTTAATATAATGCATTATGGGAGACATCATCTGGGCGTTACATAGGTGTGTATGACAGGATAGTGTTAGTATTGGTTGACCATATTGTCCATCTTTGAGGGAGTTCTGTGCGTCTTACCTATTTATGACCTGGTAATGTGACCATTAGTCACGCCCCCTGAGGAAGCACTTTAGAAAGCGAAACGATCGTTGGGGTCTGGTGGGTATGGCATCCTGTACTGTATTGTGATTTGTTTATTCTTTATTTGACTTGTCTTTGGCAACCGTTTGGAATAAAAAAATGTTTATTTAGGCTCAGGCTTTTTGCTTGATGCCGTACACTTGTGCTTTATTTCTCATTTGATTGCCTCTAACATCACACATGTAGTAACTCAGCCAGCCTGTGTACCCATCTTTTTTCTGCTGAATCCTGGTGCCTTTTGATTTTTCTCTTCTGTATTATTTTTCAATTGTTGTCATATATTTTATCATGTCTTTATGATCTACCGTATATACTCGAGTATAAACCGACCCGAATATAAGCCGAGGCCCCTAATTTCACCCCAAAAACCTAGGAAAACTTATTGACTCAAGTATAAGCCTAGGGTCGGAAATACGTCCTCCCCCCTGTCATCATCCCCCCTCCCCTGTCATCATCCATCATCCCCCCACCCCTGTTATCATCCAGACCCCCCTGTCCATATGACCCCCTGTCCATATCACCCGTCCATATCACCCCCTGTCAATATCCCCCTGTCATCATCCAGACCCCCCTGTCAATATCCCCTCCCTGTCCATATGAACCCCTGTCATCATCCAGACCCCCCTTTCATTTTCTTCTTACCTCCCCAGTTGTTGCTCTAGTAGCTGCAGGGACCATCCAAGGAGGGTGAGCCGGGCTGTCCAGCTTCACTGCAGGGACTGTCCACATTCCGGTGGGAGGCCTTCTTCTCTGCTCTGGGCCATCCTTGGACTAGTGATGCTGCATTGACACCACCACGCAGGGACATCAGTGTGCAGCAGACGTCTGTGCGCAGGGACGTCCCTGATGTCACATGTCTGCCAAGCACAGACATCCTTGCGCGGCAGCATCAATGCAGCATCACTAGTCCGGGGATGGCCCGGAGCAGAGAAGAGTGCCTCCAGGTTAAGATGGACGGCCTGGACCAGCTCACCCTCCCCACCGGAATGCGGACGGTCCCTGCAGTGAAGATGGATGGCCCGGCCCACCCCCCCACCGGTATGCCTAAAGCGACATATATTTTTTTTTGTTCACTCGAGTATAAGCCGAGGGGGGCGGCTTATACTCGAGTATATAAAGTAAATAAAAATTATATATTATATATTTTTTTTATGTTCCAACTCTGTGCTTTAATTCTCTTTTGTTGGTGTATCTAGTTCTCATGCACAGTTACTTACTTAGTAGTAAGGTTTTCATTTTGGTGTTTACTAATATGCTGGTGTTGCCCCATACTTTTCATTTTCACAAGAGATAAAAGGAGAAAAAGACCCCCAAAATTTATAACACAATTTCTCCCGAGTACGGAAATACTCCATATGTGGACGTAAAATGCTCTGTGGACGAACTACATGGCTCAGGATTGAGAGAGCACCATGTACATTTGAGGCCTAAATTGGTGATTTTCACAGGGGTGGATGATCGTTACAGCGGTTCTGACATAAACGCAAAAAAAAAAAAAAAAAAAACACATGTGACTCCATTTTGGATACTACACCCCTCTCGGAACGTAACAAGAGGTATAGTGAGCCTTAACACCCCACAAATTTTCATTTAAGTTGGACATGAAAATTAAAACATTTTTTCCCTGAAATGCTGGTGTTACCCCACATTTTCTTTTTCACTTGGGGTAATAGGAAAAAAGCCTCCCAAAATTTGTAACACCATTTTTTCTGAGTAAGAACATACCCCATATGTGGGTGTAAAGTGCTCTGCAGGCGAATTACAATGCTCAGAAGAGAAGGGGCGCTATTGGGCTTTTTGAGAGAGAATTAGGCTGGAATTGACGGCTATGTGTGTTTACAAAGCCCCCATGGTGCCAGAACAGTGGACCCCCTGCACATGTGACCCCATTTTGGAAACTACACCCCTGACGGAGTGTAATAAGGGGTACAGTGAGCATTTATGCCCCACAGATGTCTGAGAGATTTTTTGAACAATAGTCCGTAAAAATGAAAAATTTTATTTTTCATTTGCACAGCCCACTGTTCCAACGATCTGTCAAATGTCAGTGTGGTGTAAATGCTCACTGCACCCCTTATTAAATTCTGTGAGGGGTGTAGTTTCCAAAATGGGGTCACATGTTCTGGCACCATGGGGGGCTTTGTAAACACACATGGCCCCCGACTTCCATTCCAAACCAATTCTCGCTCCTAAAGCCCAATGGCGCTCCTTCTCTTCTGAGCATTCTAGTGTGCCTGCAGAGCACTTTACATCAACATATGGGGTATTTCCATACTCAGAAGTAATGGGGGTTAAACATTTTTGGGGGCTTTTTCTCCTATTACCCCTTGTGAAAATGAAAAGTTTGGGGTAACACAAGCATTTTATTGAAAAAGATACATATATATATTTTTTTTTACGTCCCAATTTTATGAAAGTTTGTCAATCACCTGTGGGGTGTAAAGGTTCATTGTACCCCTTTTTAAGTTCCTTAAGGGGTGTCGTTTCCAAAATAATATGCCATGTGGGTTTTGTTTTACTGTTCTGGCATCATGGGGGCTTGCTAAATGACACACGCCCCCCCAAAAACCATTTCACCAAAATTCGCTCTCTAAAAGCCCAATGTCGCTCCTTCCCTTCCGAGCCCTCTAGTGCACCCACAGAGCACTTTACATCTACATATGAGGCATTTCTTTACTCGAGAGAAATGGGATTACAAATTTTGTTGGGCATTTTCTCCTATTACTCCTTGTGAAAATGAAAAGTTTAGGGGAACACCATCATTTTAGTGTTAAAAATAAAAAAAATTATTTTCACATCCCAATTTAACGAAAGTTTGTCAATCACCTGTGGGGTGTTAAGGCTCACTGTATCTGTCACGATTCGGCTGGCTGGAGGTGGATCCTCTGTGCCAGAGAGGGATTGGCGTGGACCGTGTTGGTGGACCGGTTCTAAGTTGCTACTGGTATTTACCAGAGCCCGCCGCAAAGCGGGATGGTCTTGCAGCGGCGGTAGCAACCAGGTCGTATCCACCAGCAACGGCTCAACCTCTCTGACTGCTGAAGATAAGCGCGGTACAAGGGAGTAGACAAGAGCAAGGTCGGACGTAGCAGAAGGTCAGGGCAGGCTGCAAGGATCGTAGACAGGGGCAACGGCAGGAGGTCTGGAACACAGGCTAGGAACACACAAGGGAACGCTTTCACTGGCACAATGGCACACAAGATCCGGCGAGGGAGTGCAGGGGAAGTGAGGTATAAGTAGGGAGTGCACAGGTGATAACACTGATTAGGCCTGCTGCGCCAATCAGTGGTGCAGTGGCCCTTTAAATCGCAGAGACCCGGCGCGCGCGCGCCCTAAGGAGCGGGGCCGCGCGCGCCGGGACAAGACAGACGGGGAACTGGTCAGGTACGGGAGCCGGGATGCGCATCGCGAGCGGGCGCCTCCCGCGTCGTGAATCGCATCCCGGCTGGGAGTGATATTGCAGCGCACCCGATCAGCAGGTCTGACCGGGGCGCTGCGAATGAGAGGATGCTGTGAGCGCTCCGGGGAGGAGCGGGGACCCGGAGCGCTCGGCGTAACAGTACCCCCCCCCCTTGGGTCTCCCCCTCTTCTTGGAGCCTGAGAACCTGAGGATAAGACTTTTGTCTAGGATGTTGTCCTCAGGTTCCCAAGATCTCTCCTCTGGGCCACAGTTCTCCCAATCCACCCAAAATTTTTTTTTACCTCTGACAATCTTGGAGGCCAGAATCTCCTTCACAGAGAAGACGTCAGACGAACCAGAAACAGGAGTGGGAGAAACAACTTTGGGAGAGAAGTGGTTAAGGATGAGTGGTTTAAGGAGAGAGACATGGAAGGCATTGGGAATACGGAGAGAAGGAGGAAGAAGGAGTTTGTAAGAGACAGGGTTAATCTGGCACAAGATTTTGAAAGGACCAAGATAGCGTGGTCCCAGTTTGTAACTGGGGACACGAAAGTGGACATACTTAGCGTAGAGCCATACCTTGTCTCCGGGAGCAAAAATGGGGGGAGTTCTTCTTTTTTTATCAGCAAATTTTTTCATCCGGGATGAAGCCTGTAAAAGAGAATTTTGGGTTTCTTTCCATATGGTGGAAAGATCACGAGTCACTTCATCCACAGCGGGCAAACCAGAGGGCAAGGGAGTAGGGAGGGGAGGAAGAGGGTGACGGCCGTACACCACGAAAAATGGGGATTTAGCAGAAGATTCGGCCCATGGTAGAAGATCTGCCCAGTCATCCTGGCGGGAGGAAACAAAATGCCATAAATAGTCACCCAGGACCTGATTAATTCTTTCTACTTGCCCATTGGATTGGGGATGATAAGAAGAAGAGAAGTTTAATTTGATCTTGAGCTGTTTACAGAGGGCCCTCCAGAATTTAGACATGAATTGGACGCCTCTATCCGAGACGATATGCGTGGGCAAACCGTGAAGGCGAAAAATGTGAATAAAAAATTGCTTTGCCAACTGAGTCGCTGAAGGAAGGCCAGGAAGAGGAATAAAATGTGCCATCTTGGAAAATCGATCAACGACCACCCAAACAACTGTGTTGCCACGGGATGAGGGCAAGTCCGTAATAAAGTCCATACCAATCTGTGACTAAGGCTGTTCAGGAACAGGCAGAGGATGAAGGAGACCAGCAGGCTTCTGGCGAGGAGTCTTATCCCGGGCACAGACAGTACAGGCCCGCACAAAATCAACAACATCAGTCTCCAGAGTCGGCCACCAATAAAATCGAGAGATGAGTTGAAAGGATTTTTTGATGCCCGCATGGCCTGCGAGGTGGGAGGAGTGTCCCCATTTGAGAATCCCAAGACGCTGGCGTGGAGAAACGAAGGTCTTCCCTGGAGGAGTTTGCCTGATGGAAGCTGGAGAAGTGGAGATCAGACAGTCCGGAGGAATGATGTGTTGCGGAGAGGCCTCTACTTCAGAGGCATCAGAAGAACGAGAGAGGGCATCGGCCCTAATGTTCTTGTCAGCAGGGCGAAAATGGATTTCAAAGTTAAAACGGGAATTTCAAGAACAACGACCACCTAGCCTGGCGAGGGTTCAGTCGTTGGGCAGACTGGAGATAGGAGAGATTCTTGTGATCATATAATAACTGGATATTTTGATCCCTTCCAGCAGGTGCCTCCATTCCTCAAGCGCCAATTTAATGGCCAGTAGTTCTCGATCACCAATGGAGTAGTTTTTCTCCGCCGGAGAGAAGGTCCTAGAAAAAAAACCACAAGTAACAGCATGCCCGGAAGTATTTTTTTGAAGAAGAACTGCTCCAGCTCCCACTGAGGAGGCATCTACCTCCAATAGAAAGGGTTTAGATGGGTCAGGTCTGGAGAGCACGGGAGCAGAAGAAAAGGCAGACTTGAGATGTTTAAATGCGTCTTCCGCTTGGGGAGACCAGGACTTAGGATTGGCATTTTTCTTGGTTAAAGCCACAATAGGGGCCACAATGGTGGAGAAGTGTGGAATGAATTGTCTGTAATAATTGGCGAACCCCAAAAAACGTTGGATAGCACTTAGTCCGGAGGGGCGTGGCCAATCTAACACGGCAGCTAGTTTATCTGGGTCCATTTGTAGTCCCTGGCCAGAGACCAAGTATCCTAGGAAAGGAAGAGATTGACATTCAAAGAGACATTTTTCCATTTTGGCATAAAGTTGATTGTCCCGAAGTCTCTGAAGAACCATGCGGACATGCTGGCGGTGTTCTTCTAAGTTGGCAGAAAAAATCAGAATATCGTCCAGGTAAACCACAACACAGGTATATAGGAGATCACGAAAAATGTCATTAACAAAGTCTTGGAAGACGGCAGGGGCGTTGCACAGGCCAAAGGGCATGACCAAATACTCAAAGTGTCCATCTCTGGTGTTAAATGCAGTCTTCCATTCGTCCCCCTCCCTGATGCGGATGAGATTATAAGCACCTCTTAAGTCCAGTTTGGTAAAGATGTGGGCGCCTTGTAGGCGATCAAAGAGTTCCGAGATAAGAGGTAAGGGGTAGCATTTTTTTACCGTGATTTTATTAAGTCCGCGGTAATCAATGCAAGGGCGTAGGGAGCCATCTTTTTTGGACACAAAAAAAAATCTAGCTCCGGCAGGAGAGGAGGACTTGCGGATAAACCCCTTTTTTAAATTCTCCTGGATGTACTCCGACATGGCTTGAGTTTCTGGAGCAGACAGAGGATAGATTCTTCCCCGGGGTGGAGTAGTACCTGGGAGGAGGTCAATAGGACAGTCATAAGGCCTGTGAGGAGGCAAAGTCTCTGCTTGCTTTTTGCAAAAAACATCAGCATAGTCCAGATAGGCCTTAGGAAGACCAGATACCGGGGGAACCACAGGGTCACGACTGTGAGTACTGGGACCCGGTTTAAGACAGTCCTTGTGACAAGAAGTACCCCAGTTCTTGATTTCTCCTGTGGACCAATCAAGGGTTGGGGAATGGCATTGAAGCCACGGTAATCCAAGAAGAATTTCTGAAGTGCAGTTAGAGAGGACCAAAAATTAAATTTTTTCGTGATGGGGTCCGATGCACATTAGGAGAGGTTCCGTGCGGTAACGCACGGTACAGTCCAATCTTTCATTGTTAACAGAATTGATGTAGAGGGGTCTGGCGAGACTGGTCACCGGGATGTTGAACCTGTTGATGAGAGAGGCCAAAATAAAATTTCCTGCAGATCCGGAATCCAAGAAGGCCATAGCAGAGAAGGAGAAGGTAGAAGAAGATATCCGCACAGGCACAGTAAGGCGTGGAGAAGCAGAGTTCACATCAAGAGCTGTCTCACCTTTGTGCGGAGTCAGCGTACGTCTTTCCAGGCGGGGAGGATGGATAGGACAATCCTTCAAGAAATGTTCGGTACCGGCACTGTACAGGCAAAGATTCTCCATGCGGCATTGTGTCCTCTCTTGAGGTGTCAAGCGAGACCGGTCAACTTGCATAGCCTCCACGGCGGGAGGCACAGGAACGGATTGCAGAGGACCGGAGGAGAGAGGAGCCGGGGAGAGAAACCGCCTCGTGCGAACAAAGTCCATATCCTGGCGGAGCTCCTGACGCCTTTCGGAAAAACACATGTCAATGCGGGTGGCAAGCTGATTAAGTTCATGCAGGTTAGCAGGAATTTCTCGTGCGGCCAGCACATCTTTAATGTTACTGGATAGGCCTTCTTTAAAGGTCGCGCAGAGGGCCTCGTTATTCCAGGATAATTCGGAGGCAAGAGTACGGAATTGGATGGCGTACTCGCCAACAGAAGAATTACCCTGGACCAGGTTCAGCAGGGCAGTGTCAGCAGAAGAGGCTCGGGCAGGTTCCTCAAAGACACTTCGAATCTCCGTGAAGAAGGAGTGTACAGAGGCAGTGACAGGGTCATTGCGGTCCCAGAGCGGTGTGGCCCATGACAGAGCTTTCACAGACAGAAGGCTGACTACGAAAGCCACCTTAGACCTTTCAGTAGGAAACTGGTCCGACATCATCTCCAAGTGCAGGGAACATTGCGAAAGAAAGCCACGGCAAAACTTAGAGTCCCCATCAAATTTATCCGGCAAGGATAATCGAAGGCTGGAAGCGGCCACTCGCGGAGGAGGAGGTGCAGGAGCTGGCGAAGGAGAAGATTGCTGGAGCTGAGGTAATAGCTGCTGTAGCATCACGGTCAGTTGAGACAGCTGGTGGCCTTGTTGCGCTATCTGTTGCGACTGCTGGGCGACCACCGTGGTGAGGTCGGCGACAACTGGCAGCGGGACTTCAGCGGGATCCATGGCCGGATCTACTGTCACGATTCGGCTGGCTGGAGGTGGATCCTCTGTGCCAGAGAGGGATTGGCGTGGACCGTGTTGGTGGACTGGTTCTAAGTTGCTACTGGTATTCACCAGAGCCCGCCGCAAAGCGGGATGGTCTTGCAGCGGCGGTAGCAACCAGGTCGTATCCACCAGCAACGGCTCAACCTCTCTGACTGCTGAAGATAAGCGCGGTACAAGGGAGTAGACAAGAGCAAGGTCGGACGTAGCAGAAGGTCAGGGCAGGCAGCAAGGATCGTAGTCAGGGGCAACGGCAGGAGGTCTGGAACACAGGCTAGGAACACACAAGGGAACGCTTTCACTGGCACAATGGCAACAAGATCCGGCGAGGGAGTGCAGGGGAAGTGAGGTATAAGTAGGGAGTGCACAGGTGATAACACTGATTAGGCCTGCTGCGCCAATCAGTGGCGCAGTGGCCCTTTAAATCGCAGAGACCCGGCGCGCGCGCGCCCGGACAAGACAGACGGGGAACGGGTCAGGTATGGGAGCCGGGATGCGCATCGCGAGCGGGCGCCTCCCACATCGCGAATCGCATCCCGGCTGGGAGTGATATTGCAGCGCACCCGGTCAGCAGGTCTGACCGGGGCGCTGCGAATGAGAGGATGCTGCGAGCGCTCCGGGGAGGAGCGGGGACCCGTAGCGCTCGGCGTAACAGTATCCCTTGTTACGTTTCTTGAGGGGTGTAGTTTCCAAAATTGTGTGCCATGTGGGTTTTGTTTTACTGTTCTGCCATCATGGGGGCTTCCAAAATGAAAAATGCCCCCCAAAAACAATTTCAGCAAAATTAGCTCTCCAAAATGCCATTGTCGCTCCTTCCCTTCTTAGCCCCACGATCACACTTATCCCCAATCCTGTGATAGGTTTATTCTCCCCGGAGTACCCTTTTAAGTGAGGCACAAGCAGGTTGTGAGTGCAAATAATCAACTGAGTAGTTCAGCTGTGGCTACTAAGCCCTTGCAGCAAGGGGACCCAAGATAAACCCCACACACGCTTCACTGACCTCTGAAGTGGTGTGAGGGGGAGCCCTGCATGGACAGTAGAAGTCTGATGAGGAAGAGGCTCAGCCAGATCCATCTGGCAAGAGGCACACACCAGAAAGATGCAAAATGGGAGGAGACAACACAGCCACAGTGACACGGACAGGACCTGCACTATGTCACTGTGTGCGATGTGCTGCAGCTCTGACCCGCACACAAAATATTCCCCTGGGATCTGCACAGTAAATTGTTAATAACATTAAGGTTAGGTTTCCACTTCTGGTGTTTATACCTTTGTGTGGAAATTGCATTTTTTTACCCTTTGGCGGTTTCCCTGCAGGCTTTTTGTTGGGTACCAAAAAAGAAAAAAAATTTATGCAGTAGGGATGTAAAAAATTGTAGGGAACAAAATTTATAGTTTGTGTGTGATCACAAAAGAAAAAGAAAAAATCTGGTACTGTCACTGCCTGCAGAATGTGATTCCTTCAATAATGTGGCTAGTGTTTGCAGTCTATGTTCTCCTATGGGTGGTGCTGTACGCCAGACTAAACAATGCACATTGAAATCACAAATGAAGCGGGTGTGGCTTGGCACAGAGGAAAATGGCTGCTTAGCCAGCGTCTTCAGCCCCGGGCTCCTCATCTGTACCTGAGCTCCCTGCAAGGCGCCTCTGCTCCAGCTCCATGCACGGTCCCTGCGGTCACAGGCACATCGGCGGCTCCTTCAAAGACCTCTGCTGCAGAGCCTGTCGTGCCGGGAGGGACCCCCCTGGGAATCCCGGCATCTCCTCTCTGGTCCTCACTAGCCCCTTTTCTTCCTCCAATCTTGCACAGAGCCGTATTCCTCTTCTGCAAACAGCATTGCTCCCCAGCCTCTGGAGTGCGCTCTGGACTCTCTCCCTCCCTGCCTGAGGGCTCCGATGAGTGAACCTGCACCCTCCCTGCATACAGTGCTGCCCAGCCGGCCATATCTCCCTGCTTGGGTGTAATTAACCCCCTGCCTACCCTGTTCCTGGACTCCATCTTGGGCTGCTCTGGTTAGAGGGGGGGCCCCTGCTGCTGCAGTGCCCTCTGCTGAGACCTGGGCTCCTACCCTTGCCTCACCTTCTGGGACTCTAGAAGCTACCCCCTTGCCTGTCACAGTGGCTGGGGACAGGGCTGCTGCCCCCATTGTGACCCCTCAGTGTCAGGTCCCTCCACAACCCCAGCGGACAATGGAGTCATCCAGGCTCCCTAAAGGGGGTCTCTGCCCCACACCACCACAGAGCCCCGCTGCTGATATAGGTCCTCTGGGGGCCCCCAGCCCTGTGCTGGATGGGACACAGTGGAATACTGCTTCTGACCCTGAAATGAATTGCTCGGGTGTCCCTGCCTCCCTGCCTTTTCCTCCTGAATGGAGCCAGCTTCTCTCACAGATTCCAACTAAAGAGGACATTCGCTCCTTTATTTCTGAAGTCAAGGAAGCCTGTATGGCAGAAATAGCCTCTATCCGCCTAGTCCTCCTCCTGTTTCTGATAGAGTGGAGGGGCCTGAGGGAGACCATGATGTCACTAGGGCCTATGTGGCCCGCCTACAGTCTACTATTGCTTCACAGTCTGAATTTTCACAGTCTGAACTTCACTTTGCATGCCCTTAAAGATGGACGCTCTGCTGTTCTCCGTACATACTCTGACCATCCGGCCTTCTGTTCTGCCCTGGAATTGCCTGTCCCACAATTGATGGACTGGGGTCTCTCACCGCCACCTCCTCCTCTACTCCCTGTTTGGCAGCCTGTCCGGGCCAAACGCCCTGCTGCAGGAGCCCTACCTCTGACCCACCCTGAGGATTTCTTCTGTAGACGCTTGGGGCTTTTCTCTTCCCTCCTACCCCCAGATGCCTTCCCACTGGAAGACAGTACGCCCATTGTGGGAACAGCATTTACATTTTGGTAAATCACATTTGAAGTTGCCAGTAGCAGCCAGAAAGTTTGATGTGGTGGCTACGGGAGTTTTGGATAATAAACACAATTATGAAAGAGGGGGTGGGGGTAGATTTTATTGTATTTCAAATAATACGACAAATAAATTCGCAAAACTAGGGGCCACCTTGGAGCCCATACCTGTACACTTCTTTACCTTGAATGTAACTTGTTCTGCCTTTATTTCAGAACCACTGTAAAATCAGCCACCCCTGTGCAAATTACCAATTTAGACCTCAAATATACATGTGCGCTCTCACTTCTGAGTCATTTGCGTTCACATATGGGGTATTTCCGTACTCAGGAGAAATTGCGTTACACATTTTGGGGGTCTTTTTGTCCTTTTACTGCTTGTGAAAATTAAAAGTATGGGGCAACACCAGCATGTTAGTGTAAAAAAAAAATTTTTTTTACACTAACATATTGGTGTAGATCCCAACTTTACATTTTCATAAGGGGTAAAAGGAGAAAAAGCCCCCCATAATTTGTAATGCAATTTCTCCCGAGTACAGAAATACCCCATATGTGGCACTAAACTGTTGCCTTGAAATATGACAGGGCCCCAAAGCAAGAGAGCACCATGCGCATTTGAGGCCTAAATTGGGAATTTGCATCCCCAGCAAGATACCCTACAGCAGTGTTTCCCAAACAGGGTGTCTGCAGCTGTTGCAAAACTCCCAGCATGTCTTGACAGCCACTGGCTGTCCGGCAATGCTGGGAGTTGTTGTTTTTCAACAGCTGGAGGCTCCATTTTGGAAACAGTGCCGTACAAGACGTTTTTTATTTTTATTGGGGGGGGGGGGGGACTGTGTCAGGGTATATGTAGTGCTTTACTTTTTATTTTGTGTAGTGTAGTGTAGTTTTTGTAGGGTACATTCACATGGGCGGGGGTTTACAGAGAGTTTCTCGCTGGAAGTTTGAGCTGCGGCGGAAAATTTGCCAGCTGTTGCAAAACTACAACTCCCAGTATGCACTGACAGACCATACATGCTGGGAGTTGTAGTTATGCAACAGCTGGAGGCACATTGGTTGCAAAACACTGACATTTTGTTACTTAACTCAGTGTTTCGCAACCAATGTGCATCCAGTTGTTGCAGAACTAGAACTCCCAGAATGTACGTTATCCCAGTGCATGCTGGGAGTTGTATTTTTACAAAAGCTGGAGGCACACTGCTACAACTCCCAGCATGCCATTCAGCTGTCCGTCAATGCTGGGAGTTGTAGTTATGCAACAGCTGGTTGCACACTTTTTCATAGAAAAAATGTGCCTCCAGCTATTGCATATCTACAACCCCCAGCATGCACTGACTACCAAATGGCATGCTGGGAGTTACATAGTTAGTACGGTCGAAAAAAGACATATGTCCATCAAGTTCAACCAGGGAATTAAGGGGTAGGGGTGTGGCGCGATATTGGGGAAGGGATGGGATTTTATATTTCTTCATAAGCATTAATGTTATTTTGTTCCAGGAATGTATCTAATCCTGTTTTAAAGCTGTAAATTTTTCCTGCTGTGACCAGTTCCTGAGGTAGACTGTTCCATAAGTTCACAGTTCTCATGGTAAGAAGGCGTGTCGCCCCTTGAGACTAAACATTTTCTTCTCCAGACGGAGGGAGTGCCCCCTCGTCCTTTGGGGGGGGGGGGGGGGGGTTTAACCTGGAACAGTTTTTCTCCATATTTTTTGTATGGGCCATTAATATACTTATATACGTTTATCATATCCCCCCTTAAACGTCTCTTCTCAAGACTAAACAATTGTAACTCCTTTAATCGCTCCTCATAGCTAAGATGTTCCATGCCCCATATTAGTTTAGTCGCGCGTCTCTGCACCCTTTCCAGCTCCACAGTGTCCCTTTTATGTACAGGCGACCAAAACTGAACAGCATATTCCAGGTGAGGCCGTACCAATGCTTTATAAAGGGGGAGTATTATGTCCCTGTCCCTTGAGTCCATGCCTCTTTTGATACATGACAATATCCTGCCGGCTTTGGAAGCAGCAGCCTGACATTGCATGCTATTCTGTAGTCTGTGATCTACAAGTACACCCAGATCCTTCTCTACCAATGACTCTGCCAGTTTAATCCCCCCTAAGACATACGACGCATGCAGGTTATTAGTACCCAGATGCATAACTTTACATTTATCCACATTGAACCTCATTTGCCAAGTGGATGCCCAGACACTTAGTCTATCCAAGTCATCTTGTAACTTATGCACATCCTCTGTAGACTGTACCGTGCTACAAAGCTTGGTGTCATCTGCAAAGATAGAAACAGAGCTGTTAATGCCATCCTCTATATCATTGATAAATAAATTAAACAGCAGCGGGCCCAGTACTGAACCTTAGGGTACACCACTAATTACAGGGGACCAATCAGAGTACGAATCATTGACCACCACTCTCTGGGTACGATCCATGAGCCAGTGTTCAATCCAGTTACAAACTAAAATTTCCAAACCCAAAGACCTTAACTTACCTGTCAGACGTCTATGAGAGACAGTATCAAATGCTTTAGCAAAATCCAGAAACACTATATCCACAGCCATTCCTCTGTCAAGGCTTCTACTCACCTCTTCATAAAAGCAAATTAGATTGGTTTGACAACTTCTATCCTTAGTAAACCCATGCTGGCTATCACTTATAATACAATTATCCCCTATGTATTCCTGTATGTAATCCCTTATAAGTCCTTGTAGTTGGAACTCCAGCTGTTGCAAAACTACCACTCCCAGCATGCCCTTTGGCTATGCATGCTTAGAGTTTTTGCTAAGTAACAGCAGGAGGTGAACAGGCCTCACCTCCTGCTGTATCCTGCCGCTTGCACCGACGGGACCGCCACTGCTGCTGCCACCGCTCCTGCTGCTCCTGTCCGCTGCCGCCGCTCCTGAATTGATCCCCTTGGTCCTTAAGTACCAGGACGTCAGGGTGTGGTCCTTAGGGGGTTAAAGGTGTACTCCACTGGAAAACATTTTTTTTTTAAATCAACTGATTACAGAAAGTTAAACAGATTTGTAAATTACTTCTATTAAAAAATCTAAATCTGTCTAGTACTTATAAGCTTCATTATGCTCCACAGGAAGTTCTTTTTCTTTTTGAATTTATTTTTCTGTCTGACCACAGTGCTCTCTGCTGACACATCTGTCCATGTCAGGAACTGTCCAGAGCAGGATAGGTTCACTATGGGGATTTATTCCTACTATGGACAGTTCCTAAAATGGACAGAGGTGTCAGCAGAGAGCACTGTGGGCAGACAGAAAGGGAATTAATTCCTTGGGGATGAAGGGCGTATGCATATGCCCTCGCGTCCCATCACTTAAGGACGGAGGGCGTATCCATACGCCCTCGCCATTTCCGATCACTGCCGCTCGCCGGGCAGTGATCGGACCGGGATGACTGCTGATATCTATCAGCAGGCATCCCGTGGCAATGCCTAGGGGGGTCATGAGACCCCCCCATATCGGCGATCGCAGCAAATCGCAGGTCAATTCCTGGAAAATAAGACTGATCGGAGCTGACCACCAATGGCAGGAGGGGGGCCGGGGGGGGGGGTTAGAGTTAATTTCCCCCGCTCTGGCCACCGATCGGAAGTCGGTACAGAGCGGGGGAACACGGGCGGAGAGGGGGGGGGCATGGCCCGGCTTACCCGGACCGGAGGAGGCGGCGGAGACGGGATCAGGAACCAGCGGCGCGAGCAGGAGGAGCGGCGGCCGGAAAGTGCAGCTGAGAAGGCTGCAGTGAAGATCGCGATAAGTGATCTTCACTCTGGCCTTCTAAAAGCTGCAAAACTACAACTCCCAGCATGCCCACACAGCCAAAGGCTGTCTGGGCATGCTGGGAGTTGTAGTTTTGCAACATCTGAAGTGGCACAGTTTGGAGACCACTATATGGTGGTCTCCAATCTGTAGCCCTCCAGATGTTGCAAAACTACAACTCCCAGCATGCCCAGACAGTCAGGGATGCTGAAAGTTGTAGTTCTGCAATATCTGGCCCTTCAGATGTTGCAGAACTACAACTCCCACCATGCCTGGACAGTCTGGGCATGCTTGGAGTTGTAGTTTTGCAACATCTGGAGGGCTACAGTTTGGAGGCCACTGTTCTTCCTCAGTTGTTGCATAACTACAACTCCTAGCATGCCCAGACTGTCCAGGCATGCTGGGAGTTGTAGTTCTGCAACATCTGAAGGGCCAGATATTGCAGATCTACACGCCCAGCATCCCTGACTGTCTGGCCGTGCTGGGAATTTTAGTTTTGCAACAGCTGTAGGCACACTGGTTGGGAAACACTGAGCTAGAGTCTGTTTCCTAACTCAGTGATTCCAACCCGTGTGCCTCCAGCTGTTGCAAAACTACAACTCCCAGAGTGCACTGACAGACTGTACATGCTGGGAGTTGTAGTCTTGCAACAGCTGGAGGCACATGGGTTGGAATCACTGAGCTAGAGTCTATTTTCTAACTCAGTGGTTCCTCACCAGTGTGCCTACAGCTGTTGTAAAACTACAACTCCCAGCATGTACGGTCTGTCAGTGCCTTCTGGGAGTTGTCATTTTGCCACAGCTGTAGAAGCACACAAGGTGTGTGAAACGACGTTGTTACCTGTACACACTGCATGAAGTTTGAAGCTGTGTCTCTCCCGATTTTAAGAAGTATTTTACTACACTACAAGAATAAAAGATTCTGTTTGCACCCACCGAAGAGTTGCCGCCTGTTCCTTTCTTCAAAGTGTATCTGCTGGCTTGCTGTTCCAAAGGCTGAGCACCACCGGGGAACCTGCAGCTGCTGCCAGGACTGTACCGCTTCTTGTCCAGGGGGATAAGGTAGTGCCAACTTTTCTCTCTTTTTTTGCCATTCCAAAATAGTATGTAATGTGTTTTTATTTTTTTTTATTTTTTTTGCTCTTCTGGCACCATAGGGGCTTCCTAAATGTGACATGCCCCCAAAAACCATTTCAGCAAGATTCACTCTCCAAAATCCCATTGTCGCTCCTTCCCTTCTGAGCCCTCTACTGCGCCCGCCGAACACTTGACATACACATATGAGGTATTTCCATACTCGAGAGAAATTGGGTTAAAAATTTTAGGGGGCTTTTTCTCCCATTACCCCTTGTAAAATTTCCAAAACTGTGTCTACAAGAACATGAGAGTGTAAAAAATTTAGATTTTGAATTTTCCCCTTCACTTTGCTGTTATTCCTGTGAAACACCTAAAGGGTTAACAAAGTTACTGAATGTCATTTTGAATACTTTGAGGGGTGCAGTTTTTATAATGGGGTAATTGATGGGGTATTTCTAATATGAAGGCCCTTCAAATCCACTTCAAAACTGAACTGGCCCCTGAAAAATTCAGATTTTGAAAATTTTTTGAAAAATTGGAAAATTGCTTCTGAACTTTGAAGCCCTCTGATGTTTTCCAAAAGTAAAAACATGTCAACTTTATGATGCAGACATAAAGTAGACATATTGTGTATGTGAATCAAAATATTATTTATTTAGAATGTTTATTTTCCTTACAAGCAGAGAGCTTCAAAGTTAGAAAAATGCAAAATTTTCTATTTTTTCATCAAATTTTGTAATTTTTCACCAAGAAATGATGCAAATATCGAAAAAAATTTACCACTAACATAAAGTAGAATATGTCACGAAAAAACAATCTCGAAATCAGAATGAAAAGTAAAAGCATCCCAGAGTTATTAATGCTTAAAGTGACAGTGGTCAGAATTGAAAAAAATGCTCCCGTCCTTAGGGTTATAATGGGCTCCGTCCCCAAGGAGTTAAAAAGGAAAAAAAACTTCCTGTGGAGCATACAGAAGCTTATATGTACTAGAAGGATTAAGATTTTTAAGTTATTTACAAATCAGTATAACTTTCTGGCACCAGTTGATTTAAAAAAAAAAAAAAAAGTTTTCCAGCGGAGTACCCCTTTAAGGGGTTAAAACACAAAAAAAATTCTCATGGCTATATTCTATGTCAAATGTTTCTTAAAACTAGAATTCTCCTAAAATCATGTTGTTTTGACATACTTTTGAATACATATTAGCTTTGAAAAAAGAATGCAGACCACAACATATACCATCCATTATCCCTCATTACTCCACAGCTGCTCATGTTTATTCGGATACCAAGTATAAGTATTGTAAGTAAGAACTTCTGCTTGTTACATAAACATAGTAGAATATAGCTTTCCTATCCTATCCAGCTCTGGTAAAGTGAAAGTTGAGCTGTGATTGGTTGCTGTGGGCAAAATCTCCCCAGTTTTTCTCTCACACATTTTGATAAATCAGGACAATTGTTGCAGTGCAAGTACTAAAAGGCAGATACTGGCCCTGAGTGAAGTTTTCTTTGTGGGTTTTGGTCACAAATTTGGTCACAACATTTTTTGGTCACAAATTCTTGCGCAGACACAATTTGTGATGCACTGTGCCACATTTTGAGGCACAATCTGACAAAAAAAATTCGGGCTTAAAATAGTAAATCAGCACCAATAGAGGAGATTTATCAAATTTCAATTTTGCACCTAAAAATCCATATGATGGCTTTATTTTTGCGCCACCAATTCTACTTTGCAGTGACATGTCATTTTACAAAAAAAATTTGTGGAAACGGAAAAAAATCATTGTGCGACAAAATTTTAGAAAAAACGCAATTTTGTAACTTTTCTACGCAGTAATTTTTTTTTGTAAAGATGACACCTTCTCTTTATTCTGTAGGTCCATACGGTTAAAATGATACCCTACTTATATAGGTTTGATTTTGTCCTATTTCTGGAAAAAATCATAACTACATGTAGGAAAATGTATACGTTTAAAATTGTCATCTTCTGACTCCTATAACTTTTTTATTTTACCGCGTTTGAGGGCTCATTTTTTGCGCCGTGATCTGAAGTTTTTAGCGGTACCATTTTTGTATTGATCTGACTTTGAAATCGCTTTTTATTCATTTTTTTCATGAGATAAAAAGTGACCAGAAATACGTTATTTTGGACTTTGGAATTTTTTGCGCATACGCCATTGACCGTGCAGTTTAATTAATGATATATTTTTATAGTTCGGACATTTACGCACATGGCAATATCACATGTTTATATTCATTTTTATTTTCTAAAGGGTTAATAGCGCGCGACACCGCGATCGCTTCTGCGCGCTATTAGCCCCGGGTCCCGGCATGAGTTACGTGACCCCGCGTTATATCGCGGGAGCCGGCCAAGGACGTAAATATACGTCCTTGGTCATTAAGGGGTTAAAAAACATTGGAAAGGCCCAGGAGTGGAATACAACAGAAGGATTAACTCCATCCTGTAGGACAGTCCAGGTCTTATTATCTGCCTGCTGAAGACTCCTTGTAAGGGTATGTTCACACTGCGGAAACTCCGTCAGGCGGACGCTGCCGAAAATACTTTGGCGGTAGGAGCACGGGGCACTGCGCCGTCACGATTGAATGTTATGCAGTACTCGCGGAATTCCGCGCAAAAAATGAACATGTTCTTTCTTTATGTAGAACAATTTTAGCGACGATATTGTCTTCCAATGAAATTCTGCAGTGTGAACGGTTCTGACGGAATCCCCTTCCCACTGATAATGTTCACAGCGTGGAATTCTACTCGGGGAATTCTGCGGGAATTCCACAGTGTGAACATACCCTAAGAAAGAATCTACTAACTGGGCTCTCAGCCTGTGGAAGGACATGTGATGCCAGACCAGTGTTTCCCAACCAAGGTGCCTCCAGCTGTTGCAAAACTATAACTTCCAGCATGCCCGGACAGCCTTTGGCTGTCCTGGTATGCTCGGGGTTGCAGATTTGCAACAGCTGGCGGCACGCTGGTTGGGAAACACTGTGCCAGACAGTGGGAGTCATGAGTCATGGGATGGACATAGTTTGAGCTGGAATGTGGTAGGCCTACAAATGGACACCTAGGGTAGATTTATCAAAACCTGTCCAGAGGAACAGTTGCTGAGTTGCCCATAGCAACCAATCAGATTGCTTCTTTCATTGTTCAAAGGCCTTTTCAAAAATGAAAGAAGCAATCGGATTGGTTGCTATGGGCAACTCAGCAACTTTTTCTCTGGTCAGGTTTTGATAAATCTCCCCCTATTTTATGCTGTTGATCCACCGCTGAAGGACCGCTGCATGGTGGCTTTACATGTGCCTGCTCGGAGTGGCAGTATGCTGCTACGAGTAGACACACTGAAGCGATGTGCAAGTCGCTGCGCATGTGCACATGGTGGCCGCTTCCCCTGCTCCATGAGCTAGACAGAGAGCAGCTGCAATGTGCGAGTATACTGCGCATGCGTGCTGCGACTCGCACATATAAGTGTGTCTGCTCGTAGTGGTGTATTGTCGCTCCAAGCAAGCACATGTAAAGCCGCCATGTAGGAGTCCTTCAGCGGCAGATCAGTAGCGTAAAATATGATGTGGGTCCACTTGTGTGAATGTACCCTTAGAATAGATCTATTGTATACACTCATGGCCGTAAATGTTGGCACCCCTGAAATTTTTCAAGAAAATGAAGTATTTCTCACAGAAAAGGATTGCAGTAACACATGTTTTGCTATACACATGTTTATTCCCTTTGTGTGTATTGGAACTAAACCAAAAAAGGGAGGAATAAAAGCAAATTGGATATAGTGTCACACCAAACTCCAAAAATGGGCTGGACAAAATTATTGGCACCCTTTTAAAATTGTGGAAAAATAAGATTGTTTCAAGCATGTCTTTAAACTCACCTGGGGCAAGTAACAGGTGTGCGCAATATAAAAATCCCCCCTGAAAGCAGATAAAAAGGAGAGAAGTCTACTTAGTCTTTTCATTGTGTGTCTGTGTGTGCCACACTAAGCATGGATAACAGAAAGAGGAGAAGAGAACTGTCGGAGGACTTGAGAACTAGAATTGAAGAAAAATATCAACGATCTCAAGGTTACAAGTCCATCTCCAGAGATCCAGATTTGCCTTTGTTTACAGTGCGCAACATTATCAAGAAGTTTGCAACCCATGGCACTGTAGCTAATCTCCCTTGGCGTGGGTGGAAGAGAAAAATTGTTGAAAGGTGTCAACGCAGGATAGTCCGGATGGTGTATAAGCAGCCCCAAACAAGTTCCAAAGATATTCAAGCTGTCCTGCAGGCTCAGGGAGCATCAGTGTCAGTGCACACTATCTGTCGACATTTACATGAAACAAAATGTCAGGAGACCCCGGAGGACCCCACTGATGACACCGAGACATAAAAAAGCAAGACTACATTTTGCCAAAATGAACTTGAGTAAGCCAAAATCCTTCTGGGAAACGTCTTGTGGACAGATGAGACCAAGATAGAGCTTTTTGGTAAAGCACAACATTCTACTGTTTACCAAAAACAGAATGAGGCCTACAAAGAAAAGAACACAGTACGTAGAGTGAAATACGGTTGAGGTTCAATTATGTTTTGGGGTTGTTTTGCTGCCTCTGGCACTGGGTGCCTTGAATGTGTGCAAGGCATCATGAAATCTGAGGATTACCAAAGGATTTTGGGTCGCACTGTACAGCCCAGTGTCAGAAAGCTGGGTTTGAGTCCGAGATCTTGGGTCTTCCAGCAAGACAATGACTCCAAATATACGTCAAAAAGCACCCAGAAATGGATGGCAACAAAGTGCTGGAGAGTTCTGAAGTGGCCAGCAATGAGTCCAGATCTAAATCCCATTGAACACCTGTGGAGAGATCTTAAAATTGCTGTTGGGAAAAGACACCCCTTCCAATTAGAGAGACCTAGAGCAGTTTTCAAAGGAAGAGTGGTCCAACATTCCGGCTGAGAGGTGTAAAAAGCTTATTGATTGTTATAGGAAGTGACTGATTTCAGGTATTTTTTCCAAAGGGTGTGGAAGCAAATATTAAGTTGAGGATGCCAATAATTTTGACCAGCCCATTTTTGGAGTTTGATGCGGCATTATGTCCAATTTGCTTTTTTTCCTCCTTTTTTTTGGTTTAGTTCCAATACATACAAAGAAAAGAAACATGTGGACAGCAAAACATGTGTTACTGCAATCCTTTTCTGTGAGAAATACTTCATTCTCTTGAAAAATTTCAGGGGTCCAACATTTATGGCCATGACTGTATATGGTTTAGGAACTAGAGCTAAATGACAATAGAAAATATTATGATGATCCTGGAAAACATTGTGTTTGATTAATTTTAATCTCATTAGTGCCTTGCTGTACTGTACGTTTACAGGCAAGGACAGTGAATGGACTAGAATATTGATCTGAAGTACCCATCAGTCAAACCTGAGTATCATTGTGTAAAAGCAATCTCTATATCAAACAAAATTCATAGGGCAGTTCATTAACCTGACAGATGGGGCTTATGGTGGTCCGGAGCTTTCACTAAAATGTTCTGCACAGTCTTTTTTGCTTACAATGAAAATATTTTCAAGACAAGTATTAACTTCATATATCAGACTGACGGGTTCTTAAATCCCATGCATACCCTGCACAATAGCATAGTCTATAATGGCTTCTCCTGGTGCTGATGTCATCCTGCAGCAAACACACAGGTTAAGATGTAGCTGATAGTTGATTGATCTCTGTTTGTCTAAGTTGCTAGGCGATATTTTATAGATATATATAATACAGCATGCTTTACCTCTTTGCTTGGTGGAAAAGTCATTAAACCAGGAATAAATATGCATGTTCTCCTATTTAGATAAAGTATGAGTCTCACGCCTGCTACTCCAGATGAATGACCACACTAAACTTTAATCTATTCTACAACAGCTATAAATAATCCATGGATGTAATTATATTATCTCCTCTTCTCAGCTTAGTCATAGCCAATAAACAGATCTAATCTGACTAGCTAAATTATCTTTTTCATAAAACATAGCTTCTGTATAGAATGAAGTAAAACAGTAGTAGGGCGTCAGAAATTTGACTAATGTCTATTGTATGGCTGAGAAGGCAACACTAGATGTGGTGTGAGATGAATACTACTGTGCTTTACTGCTCAATTTTTAGGAATCATTTACATGTATATGCCAGCCGTGTGATCTTATAGGAAGTTTTTTTGTAGAAATAAGCATTACAGTGGGGCAAAAAAGTATTTAGTCAGCCACCAATCGTGCAAGTTCTCCCACTTAAAAAGATGAGAGATGCCTGTAATTTTCATCAAAGGTACACCTCAACTATGAGCGTTCATCTAAATGCCTTGTTATATACCCTTTGTTGGCAATGACAGAGGTCAAACATTTTCTGTAAGTCTTCACAAGTTTTTCACACACTGTTGCTGGTATTTTGGCCCATTCCTCCATGCAGATCTCCTCTAGAGCAGTGATGTTGTGGGCTGTCGGTGGGCAACACAGAGTTTCAACTCCCTCCAAAGGTTTTCTATGGGGTTGAGATCTGGAGACTGGCTAGGCCACTCCAGAACCTTGAAATGTTTCTTACGAAGCCACTCCTTTGTTGCCTGTGCAGTGTGTTTGGGATCATTGTCATGCGGAAAGACCCAGCCATGTTTCATCTTCAATGCCCTTGTTCATGGAAGGAGGTTTTCACTCAAAATTTCACGATACATGGCCCCATTCATTCTTTCCTTTACACAGATCAGTCGTCCTGGTCCCTTGGCAGAAAAACAGCCCCAAAGCATGATGTTTACACCCCCATGCTTCACAGTAGGTATGGTGTTCTTTGGATGCAACTCAGCATTCTTTCTCCACCAAACACGGCGAGTTGAGTTTTTACAAAAATGTCCTACTTTGGTTTCATCTGACCATATGACATTCCCCCAATCCTCTTCTGGATCATTCAAATGCTCTCTAGCAAACTTCAGACGGGCCCGGACATGTACTGGCTTAAGCAGGAAACATGTCTGGCACTGCATGATTTGAGTCCTTGGCGGCGTAGTGTGTTACTGATGGTAGCCTTTGTTACTTTGGTCCAAGCTCTCTGCATGTCATTCACTAGGTCCCCCCGTGTGGTTCTGGGTTTTTTGTCCACTGTTCTTGTGATAATTTTGACACCATGGCGTGAGATCTTGCATGGACCCCAGATCGAGGGAGATTATTAGTGGTCTTGCATGTCTTCCATTTTCTAATAATTGCTCCCACTGTTTATTTCTTCACACCAAGCGGCTTGCCTATTACAGATCTAGGCTTCCCAGCCTGGTGCAAGTCTACAATTTTGTTTCTGGTGTCCTTCGACAGCTTTTTGATCTTGGCCATAGTGGAGTTTGGAGTGTGACTTTGAGGTTGTGGACAGGTGTCTTTTATACTGATAGCAAGTTCAAACAGGCGTCATTAATACAGCTAACAAGTGGAGGACAGAGGAGACTCTTAAAGAAGAAGTTACAGGTCTGTGAGAGCCAGAAATCTTGCTTGTTTGTAGGTGACCAAATACTTATTTTCCACCATAATTTGCAAATAAATTCTTTAAAAATCAGACAATGTGATTTTATGGATTTTTTTTCTCATTATGTCTCTCATAGTTGAGGTATACCTACGATGAAAATTACAGGCCTCTCATCTTTTTAAATGGGGGAACTGACTAAATGCTTTTTTGCCCCACTGTATTCTAATTTTGTTGTTGGATATTCTGCAGATTTATCACAGAATGTGGTCAATGTCTGGTTGAGCAGCAGATCCTGCAGGTTTGGTTCATCATCAGAAGCACGAAGAGGCCAAGATCCATAGGAATGGCAACAGGTGAGTATGCTGTTGTCAGGATTCGGCAGGCTGGTGGTGGATCCTCTGTGTCAGTGAGGGATTGGCGTGGACCGTACCGGAGGACCGGTTCTAAGTTGCCACTGGTTTTCACCAGAGCCCGCTGCAAAGTGGGATGGTCTTGCTGCGGCGGTAGCAACCAGGTCGTGTCCACCGGTAGCGGCTCAACCTCACTGACTGCTGAGACTGGCGTGGTACAGGAGGACTAGACAGAGGCGAGGTCAGACATAGCAGAAGGTAAGGGCAGGCGGCAAAGGTTCGTAGTCAAGGGCAACGGCAGAAGGTCTGGAACACTGGAAATGGACACACACAAAAACGCTTTCACTAGGCACTAGGCAACAAGATCCGGCAAGGACAGGAAGGGGAAGTGGGTTTTTATAAGGAAGGTACAGGTGCAGGTACTGATTGGGTGCACTGGCCCTTTAAATCTCAGAGAGCCGGCACGCGCGCGCCCTAGAGAGCGGGGCCGCGCACGCTGGGACGTGACAGCTGGGGAACGGGACAGGTGAGTAGATTGGGATGCAACCCACTGGCGGGCGCGTCCCGCTACACGGATCGCATCCCCGTCGGCAGTGACAGTGCAGCGCTCCCGGTCAGCGGGTCTGACCGGGGAGCTGCAGAGAGGAGAACGCCGCGAGCACTCAGGGAAGGAGTAGGGATCCGGAGCGCTCGGCGTAACAGTACCCCCCCCTTAGGTCTCCCCCTCTTTTTATCTGCATGTCCCTTCATATGAGACGAGGCCAGTGGGAGCGACTCTTGAGTCTCTTTCCAGGTAACGGAGAAGTCCCGGGTTACTTCATCTATGGCAGGAACTCCAGAAGAAGTGGGAATGGGGAGGGGGGGCAGAGGGTGAATCTTGCCACGGGGCAGAGTGGTACCAGGAAGGAGGCTATGAGGAGGTAAGATCTCTGCTTGCTTTTTGCAGAAAACATCAGAAAAGTCCTGGTAAGCCTTGGGAGGGCCCGGTAAAGGTGGAACCTCAGGAGTTAGACAAGTGGGAGCAGATGTGAGGCATTGTTTATGACAAGAAGGATCCCTATCTTTGATCTCCCCGGTGGTCCAGTCGAGGGTAGGGGCATGACGTTAGAGCCACGGGAGGCCGAGAAGAACTTCAGAGGTGCAGTTAGGCAGAACGAAAAATTTAATTTTTTAATGGTGAAGTCCAATGCTCATGGGCAGGGGTTCAGTGCGGTAGCGCACAGTGCAGTCCAATTTTTCTCTGTTAACAGAAGAGATAGAGAGCGGTGTGACGAGACGGGTTACTGGGATACTGAACCTATTAATGAAAGAGGCCAAAATAAAGTTTCCTGCAGAACCTGAGTCCAAGAAGGCCACTGCTGAGAAGGAGGAGTTGGCGGAAGGAGAAATCCGCACAGGTACAGTCAGACTTGGAGAGGCAGAATTTACACCAAGTGACATCACTCCCACGTGAACAGGGTGCGTGCATGCGTTTCCCAGACACGAAGGACGAATAGGGCAGTCCACTAGGAAATGTTCGGTACTAGCACAGTACAGGCATAAATTTTCATTTCAGCGACGACACCTCTCTTCTTGATTCAGGCGAGACCGATCCACTTGCATAGCCTCCTCGGCGGGAGGCACAGGAGTAGATTGCAGAGGATTCTTGAAGAGAGGTACCCAGTGATCAAGGTCCTTTTCTTGGCGGAGCTCCTGGCGTCTTTCAGAAAAACGCATATCAATGCGGGTGGCCAACTGGATAAGCTCAGACAGGGTGGCAGGAATTTCTCGTGTGGCCAGCACATCTTTGATGTGACTGGATAAGCTTTCTTGAAGGTCGCGCAGAGGGCCTCATTATTCCAGGATAGCTCAGAGACGAGGGTGCGGAACTGGGTAGCGTACTCGCCCACAGAAGAGTTCCCTTGGACGAGATTCAAAAGAGCCGTCTAGGCTGAGGAAGCCCGGGCCGGCTCCTCAAAGACACTACGTACTTCGGAGAAGAAGGTCTGGATGGAAGCAGTGGCAGGATCGTTGCGGTCCCAAAGCAGTGTGGCCCAGGACAAGGCCTTTCCAGACAAAAGACTGACCAGGAAAGCCACCTTAGACCGTACTGTGGGGAACAGATCCGACATCATCTCAAGGGGCAGGGAACATTGGGACAGGAACCCACGGCACATCTTAGAGTCCCCATCAAACTTGTCAGGTAGGCACAAGCAGAGTCTGGAAGTGGCAACTTGCTGCGGAGGAGAAGCAGGAGCTGGCGGAGGAGATGGTTGCTGCTGTAGTGGCAGAAGCTGCTGTAGCATGGCGGTCAACTGCGACAGCTGTTGTCCTTATTGCGCGATCTGTTGGGATTGCTGGGCGACCACTGTGGTTAGGTCAGAGAGACTTGGCAGCGGCACCTCAGCGGGATCCATGGCCGGATCTACTGTCAGGATTCGGCAGGCTGGTGGTGGATCCTCTGTGTCAGTGAGGGATTGGCGTGGACCGTACCGGAGGACCGGCTCTAAGTTGCTACTGGTTTTCACCAGAGCCCGCCGCAAAGTGGGATGGTCTTGCTGCGGCGGTAGCAACCAGGTCGTGTCCACCGGTAGTGGCTCAACCTCACTGACTGCTGAGAAGGTCGGGAACACTGGAAATGGACACACACAAAAACGCTTTCACTAGGCACTAGGCAACAAGATCCGGCATTTGTGAAATCCCCATAACTAGATGGCCTCCATGTTGGAAAATGCAGTCCAATGTACATCCTGTTCAATGTATGCAATCCTTGATCAACAGTTTGAGGGTGCATATTGTTGTGCGAGATGTGTGCTAGTTGTCCGTTTGGAAGCCCAGATCCTGCATCTAGAGGGGCGACTGGCAACAATGAGAAGCATTAACAACATGGAGAGGAGTCTCCTGCTCACTGAGCAGGCACTCTCGGGAATAGAGGTGGGGGAGGACAGTGGGACGGAGTTGCAGGACAGTCAGGCAGTTAGCTGGGTTACAGTTAGAAAGAGGGGTAGGGGAAAAAGTGTCAGGGAGGCTAGTCCTGAACTGGCACACCCCAACAAGTTTGCCCGCTTGGCAGATGAGGGGGATGCCATTACAGAGCTAGCAGAACTGCAGCAGGATACCGCCTCTGACCGCCAGGGGGGTGTCTGCTCCAGTAAGGAGGGAGGGAGGAGTACAGGGCAGACCAGACAGGTACTAGTGGTGGGGGACTCAATTATTAGGGGGACAGACAGGGCAATCTGTCACAAAGACCGGGATCGCCGAACAGTGTGTTGTCTGCCTGGCGCACAAGTTCGGCACATCGCGGATCGGGTTGACAGGTTGTTGGGTGGGGCTGGAGAGGACCCAGCAGTCATGGTACATATTGGCACCAATGACAAAGTAAGAGGTAGGTGGAGTGTCCTTAAAAATGATTTCAGGGACTTAGGCCGCAAGCTTAAGGCAAGGACCTCCAAGGTAGTCTTTTCTGAAATACTACCAGTACCACGAGCCGCACCAGAGAGGCAGCGGGAGATCAGGGAGGTAAACAAGTGGCTCAGAAGCTGGTGTAGGAAGGAAGGGTTTGGGTTCATGGAGAACTGGGCAGACTTCGCTGTCGGTTACCGGCTCTACCGTAGGGACGGGCTGCACCTCAATGGGGAGGGTGCAGCTTTGCTTGGGGAGAAGATGGCTAGAAGGGTGGAGGAGTGTTTAAACTAGGGACTTGGGGGGGAGGGAACCTACAGCAAAGAGGGGGAAGATAGTGTAGATAGAGAGGTGGGAATTATAAATGTACCTGGGGGTGGAGCGGAGGGAGGGGTTAGAATAGTTAATAGGAATAAGCTTCATAGGAAAATAAAACTTACACCCTTGAATCCCATTAACCCCAATAACATAAAGGATGGAAATGTAAAGTGTATGTTCACAAATGCCAGAAGCCTAGCAAATAAAATGGGGGAGCTTGAGGCCTTGATACTGGAGGAACATATTGATATAGTTGGGGTCACTGAGACATGGCTGGACTCCTCGCATGACTGGGCTGTCAATCTGCAGGGGTTTACATTGTTTCGCAAGGATAGAATGAACAGAAAAGGTGGTGGAGTCTGTCTGTATGTAAGAAGTGGTATGAAAGTCAGTGTGAACGATGCCATAGTGTGTGATGATTCTGAGGATGTGGAATCATTGTTGGTAGAATTACAAAAGGAGGGAAATACCGAAAAAATAGTATTTGGTGTAATCTACAGACCCCCTAATATCACTGAAGAGATAGAAGTTCGGCTTCATAAACAAATCGAGAGGGCCGCCCGGGCAGGTACAGTGGTAATAATGGGAGATTTTAACTATCCAGATATAGATTGGGGTCCGGGGTTGGCTAAAACTACAAAGGGGCGACAATTCCTAAATTTATTGCAGGATAATTTTATGGGCCAGTTTGTGGACGACCCAACAAGAAGTGATGCCTTGTTGGATCTGATCATTTCCAACAACGCAGAGCTGGTTGGTAATGTAACTGTGCGGGAAAACCTTGGTAATAGCGACCACAATATAGTTACTTTTGACTTAAAATGTATAAAACAAAGACAGGCGGGGAAGGCAAAAACATATAACTTTAAAAAGGCAAATTTCCCTGGGCTGAGGGCTGCACTACAGGACATAGACTGGGAGGAGGTGTTGTCAAATACTGATACAGAAGGTAAATGGGACATCTTTAAATCAACTCTAAATAACTATACAGCTAAATATATACCAAAGGGGAACAAATATAAACGATTAAAACTAAATCCTACATGGCTGACACATGATGTTAAAAGAGCAATAAACAACAAAAAAATTGCCTTCAAAAAATACAAATCTGATGGGTCAGCTATAACATTTAAACAGTACAAGGAGCTTAATAAAATCTGTAAAAATGTAATAAAAACAGCAAAAATTCAAAATGAGAGACAGGTGGCCAAAGAAAGCAAAACTAATCCTAAATATTTTTTTAAGATATATAAATGCAAAAAAACCAAGGACAGAGCATGTAGGACCCCTTAATAATGATAATGGGGAGGTTGTCACAGGCGATCAAGAGAAGGCGGAGCTACTGAATGGGTTCTTTAGTTCTGTATACACTATGGAAGAAGGAGCTGACATTGGCCAGGTCAGTGCTGGTAACACATCATGTAATGTACTGAACTGGCTTAATGTAGAGATGGTACAAGGTAAGTTAAGTGATATAAATGTAAGCAAATCCCCAGGACCGGATGGACTACACCCAAGAGTTCTTAGAGAGGTAAGTTCAGTAATATCTGTACCCCTGTTCATGATATTTAGAGATTCTCTGGTGTCTGGTATTGTGCCAAGGGACTGGCGCAAGGCGAATGTGGTGCCAATCTTCAAAAAGGGCTCTAGGTCTTCCCCAGGAAACTATAGACCGGTAAGTTTAACGTGCATTGTGGGTAAATTGTTTGAAGGACTTATAAGGGATTACATACAGGAATACATAGGGGATAATTGTATTATAAGTGATAACCAGCATGGGTTTAAAAGGATAGAAGTTGTCAAACCAATCTAATTTGCTTTTATGAAGAGGTGAGTAGAAGCCTTGACAGAGGAATGGCTGTGGATATAGTGTTTCTGGATTTTGCTAAAGCGTTTGATACTGTCCCTCATAGACGTCTGACAGGTAAGTTAAGGTCTTTGGGTTTGGAAATTTTAGTTTGTAACTGGATTGAACACTGGCTCATGGATCGTACCCAGAGAGTGGTGGTCAATGATTCGTACTCTGATTGGTCCCCGGTTATTAGTGGTGTACCCCAAGGTTCAGTACTGGGCCCGCTGTTGTTTAATTTATTTATCAATGATATAGAGGATGGTATTAACAGCTCTGTTTCTATCTTTGCAGATGACACCAAGCTTTGTAGCACAGTACAGTCTATAGAGGAGGTGTATAGGTTACAAGATGACTTGGATATACTAAGTGTCTGGGCATCCACTTGGCAAATGAGGTTCAATGTGGATAAATGTAAAGTTATGCATCTGGGTACTAATAACCTGCATGCATCGTATGTCTTAGGGGGGATTAAACTGGCAGAGTCACTGGTAGAGAAGGATCTGGGTGTACTTGTAGATCACAGACTACAGAATAGTATGCAATGTCAGGCTGCTGCTTCCAAAGCCGGCAGGATATTGTCATGTATCAAAAGAGGCATGGACTCAAGGGACAGGGACATAATACTCCCCCTTTATAAATCATTGGTACGGCCTTACCTGGAATATGCTGTTCAGTTTTGGGCACCTGTCCATAAAAGGGACACTGCGGAGTTGGAAAGGGTGCAGAGACGCGCGACTAAACTAATATGGGGCATGGAACATCTTAGCTATGAGGAGCGATTAAAGGAGTTACAATTGTTTAGTCTTGAGAAGAGACGTTTAAGGGGGGATATGATAAACGTATATAAGTATATTAATGGCCCATACAAAAAATATGGAGAAAAACTGTTCCAGGTTAAACCCCCCCAAAGGACGAGGGGGCACTCCCTCCGTCTGGAGAAGAAAAAGTTTAGTCTCAAGGGGCGACACGCCTTCTTTACCGTGAGGACTGTGAATTTATGGAACGGTCTACCTCAGGAACTGGTCACAGCAGGAACAATTAACAGCTTTAAAACAGGATTAGATACATTCCTGGAACAAAATAAGATTAATGCTTATGAAGAAATATAAAATCTCATCCCTTCCCCAATATCGCGCCACACCCCTACCCCTTAATTCCCTGGTTGAACTTGATGGACATATGTCTTTTTTCGACCGTACTAACTATGTAACTATGTAACTATGTAAGGACAGGAAGGGAAAGTGGGTTTTTATAAGGAAGGCACAGGAGCAGGTACTGATTGGGCCAGGCACCAATCAATGGCGCACTGGCCCTTTAAATCTCAGAGAGCCGGCGAGCACGCGCCCTAGAGAGCGGGGCAGCGCGCGCCGGGACGTGACAGCCGGGGAACGGGACAGGTGAGTAGATTGGGATGCGACCCGCGGGCGGGCACGTCCCGCTACGTGGATCGCATCCCCACCGGCAGTGACAGTGCAGCGCTCCCGGTCAGCGGGTCTGAACGGGGGAGCTGCAGAGAGAACGCCGCGAGCGCTCCGGGGAGGAGCAGGGACCCGGAGTGCTCGGCGTAACAGCTGTATTGTTTTTTATTTTACAGCACCCAGGGCCCTTTGTAAAAAAAAAAAAAAAAATACGACATTTCATCCCCAGACAACCCATTTAGGTGTTCCAATGTCTGAAGCCAAGCTCATGGTCTTATTATGGATCTGTGCTATGATACTTTACTGTACCTTCAATTTCATACAGAGGCACACAGATGAAAACAGCCTGTTTATATTTTAGGTAATCAAAAATGCATTCATTTCCTTAACCCCTTAAGGACATAGGGCGTATCCATACGCCCCCGTTTCCAAGTCCTTAAGGACCGAGGGCGTATGGATACGCCCTGAGCATTTCCGTCCCCCGCTGCTAGCCGGAGGGGAGCCGGGGCCGGATGCCTGCTGAAATCTTTCAGCAGGCATCCCGGCATATCGCCCAGGGTGGTCATTATGTCCCCCCATGTCGGCGATTGCCACAGATCTGCGGCGGATTCCGGGTCAATCGGGTCTCCAGTGACCCGATGACCCGGAATTACTGGCTGAGCCAGCAGGGGTGAGGTGGCACTGGTGCCACCTCACGATCGCCCTGATTCGTCGGCCCGTTTCCCGGCCGACCAATCAGGGCGCCTGCTGCGGGTGTCACTCCCGCTCCGCCCCTCTTCCGGAGGACGTGAGCGGGTGCGGGACGTGCACCCCGGGTGCTGGGGACCCCGATCCCCGGCATCCCTGTTGGGATCGGGGCCCCAGGAGCGATGGCCGCGGCGAGGGGCTGACCTGTCCGGCGGCATCATGGAGCAGCAGCAGGAGGTGAGTGACAGCCTCCTGCTGTTGCTTAGCAACAGCTCCCAGCATGCAAAAAGGGCATGCTGGGAGCTGTAGTTATGCAACAGCAGGAGGCAGACCACCACAACTCCCAGCATGCCCTTATGGGCATGCTGGGACTTGTAGTTTTGCAACAGCTGGAGGCACATTCTTTCTATGGAAAAGTGTACCTTCAGCTGTTGTATAACTACAACTCCCAGCTTGCACAAACAGCTAAAGTGCATGCTGGGAGTTGTAGTGGTGCATCTGGTGGTTGCATAACTACAACTCCCAGCATGCCCGTTGGCTGTCGGTGACTGCTGAGAGTTGTAGTTTTGCAACAGCTGAAGGCACACTGAGTTAAGTAGCAAACCAGTGTGTCTCCAGCTGTTGCATAACTACAATCCCCAGCATCCCCAGCCAATGTAGTATGCCTCCGGCTGTTGCACAACTACAAGACCCAGCATGCCTTTCCGCTGTCCGTACATGCTGGGGGTTGTAGCTTTTGCAACAGCTGAAGGCACACTGGTTGCAAAACACTGAGTTTGTTACCAAACTCGGTGTTTCACAACCTGTGTGTCTCCAGCTGTTGCAAAACTACAACTCCCAGCATGCACTGATAGACCGTACATGCTGGGAGTTGTAGTTTTGCAACAGCTGGATGTTTCCCCCCCCCCAATGTGAACGTACAGGGTACACTCACATGGGCGGAGGATTACAGTAAGTATCCGGCTGCAAGTTTGAGCTGCGGCAAATTTTCTGCTGCAGCTCAAGCTGCCAGCGAGAAACTACTGTGAACCCCCGCCCGTGTGACTGTACCCTAAAAACACTACACTAACAAAAAATAAAATAAAAAGTAAAAAACACTACATATACACATACCCCTACACAGCCCCCCTCCCCTCCCCAATAAAAATGAAAAACGTCTGGTACACCACTGTTTCCAGAACGGAGCCTCGAGCTGTTGCAAAACAACTACTCCCAGTATTGCCAGTTAGCCACTGACTGTCTAGGCATGCTGGGAGTTTTACAACAGCTGGAGGCCCCCTGTTTGGGAATCACTGGCGTAGAATACCCCTATGTCCACCCCTATGCAAGTCCCTAATTTAGGCCTCAAATGCGCATGGCGCTCTCTCTTTGGAGCCCTGTCGTATTTCAAGGCAACAGTTTAGGGCCACATATGGGGCATCGCCGTACTCAGGAGAAATTGGGCTTCAAATTTTGGGGGTTATTTTCTGCTATTACCCTTTTTAAAAATGTAAATTTTTGGGGAAACCAAGCATTTTAGGTAAAAAAAAAAATATTTTTTCACATATGCAAAAGTCGTGAAACACCTGTAGGGTATTAAGGTTCACATTACCCCTTGTTACGTTCCCCGAGGGGTCTAGTTTCCAAAATGATATGCCATGTGTTTTTTTTTTTTGCTGTTCTAGCACCATAGGGGCTTCCTAAATGCGGCATGCCCCCAGAGCAAAATTTGCTTTCAAAAAGCCAAATGTGACTCCTTCTCTTCTGAGACCTGTAGTGCGCCAGCAGAGCCCTTTTCACCCCCATATGGGGTGTTTTCTGAATCGGGAGAAATTGGGCTTAAAATTTTGGGGGGTATTTTCTGCTATTACCCTTTTTAAAAATGTAAAAATTTTGGGAAACCAAGCATATTAAGTAAAAAAAAATATTTTTTTTTTTACATATGCAAAAGTCTTGAAACACCTGTAGGGTATTAAGGTTCACATTACCCCTTGTTACATTCCCCGAGGGGTCTAGTTTCCAAAATGGTATGCCATGTGTTTTTTTTTGCTGTTCTGGCACCATAGGGGCTTCCTAAATGCGGCATGCCCCCAGAGCAAAATTTGCTTTAAAAAAGCCAAATGTAACTCCTTCTCTTCTGAGACCTGTAGTGCGCCAGCAGAGCAATTTTCACCCCCATATGGGGTGTTTTCTGAATTGGGAGAAATTGGGTTTCAAATATTGGGGGGTATTTTCTGCTATTACCCTTTTTAAAAATGTAAAATTTTTGGGAAACCAAGCATTTTAGGTAAAAAAAAATTATTTTTTTTTACATATGCAAAAGTCGTGAAACACCTGTGGGGTATTAAGGTTCACTTTACCCCTTGTTACGTTGCCTGAGGGGTCTAGTTTCCAAAATGGTATGCCATGTGTGTTTTTTTGCTGTCCTGGCACCATAGGGGCTTCCTAAAAGTGACATGCCCCCCAAAAACCATTTGTCGCTCCTTCCCTTCTGAGCCCTCTACTGCGCCCGCCGAACAATTAACATAGACATATGAGGTATGTGCTTACTCGAGAGAAATTGGGTTTCAAATACAAGTAACAATTTTCTCCTTTTTACCCCTTGCAAAAATTCAAAAATTGGGTCTACAAGAACATGCGAGTGTAAAAAATGAAGATTTTGAATTTTCTCCTTCACTTTGCTGCTATTCCTGTGAAACACCTAAAGGGTTAATACACTTACTGAATGTCATTTTGAATACTTTGGGGGTGTAGTTTTTATAATGGGGTCTTTTATTGGGTATTTCTAATATGAAGACCCTTCAAATCCACTTCAAACCTGAACTGGTCCATGAAAAATAGCGAGTTTGAAAATTTTGTGAAAAATTTCAAAATTGCTGCTGAACTTTGAAGCCCTCTGGTGTCTTCAAAAGTAAAAACTCATAAATTTTATGATGCAAACATAAAGTAGACATATTGTATATGTGAACCCCCAAAAAATTATTTTGAATATCTATTTTCCTTACAAGCAGAGAGCTTCAAAGTTAGAAAAATGCAAAATTTTCATTTTTTTCATCAAATTTGGGGATTTTTCACCAAGAAAGGATAAAATTTTACCACTAAGTTAAAGTAGAATATGTCACGAAAAAACAATCTCGGAATCAGAATGATAACTAAAAGCATCCCAGAGTTATTAATGTTTAAAGTGACAGTGGTCAGAATTGCAAAAAACGCTCCGGTCCTTAAGGTGAAAAAGGGCTCGGTCCTTAAGGGGTTAAAGTAGCACCTAACACAACAAAAGGGGCAATTCAACTCTCAGAAGTCTGCATCTTTCAACCAGCTGGGTGCTCATATTTTTATTGGTCATTACAATTGTTACTCAGATTTCATATATGGCTTTGTGCTGAGACAGAGGTCATTATGGTCTGGACAAATCTGAAATACTCAAAACAATGTTGAATACATTTACTTTGTCCTGTTTCTCTTCACACTATGTTAGCTATGGTTTAAAAGGGTACTCCAGTGGAAAACTTTTTTTTTTTAAATAAACTGGTGCCAGAAAGTTAAATAGATTTGTAAATAACTTTTATTAAAAAATCTTAATCCTGCCAGTACTTATTAGCTGCTGAATACTACAGAGGAAATTATTTTCTTATTGGAACACAGAGCTCTCTGCTGACATCACGAGCACATTTTTTTTTTCAAATCAACTGGTGCCAGAAAGTTAAAGGTTTGCTTCAAGACTTTTTTTTATTTGACTATGCTACAGGGGCTGTAAAGTTAGTGTAGTTCCTTATATACTGTCTGTACCTGTCTCTGATGCCTGGTCTCACATTCTTATGTGATCTTTGCTCTGGATTTTCATTTTTAACAGCATACGAGATGACTCCTATCTCAGGTTTTCCCAGGATGTAGTGTGGCCAAGGCACTACCTCACTAGTCAGGTTTTGACATGGAGCCTGTTGTGCTTCAATGGGTGGAGCAACCACAGGGAATTTACAACAGTTGGAGGCACCCTGGTTAGGAAACACTGGTCTTTAGCATTGACTTCAGCTCGTTTGTGGAGTAATGGGTGGGATGGCTGATGTGTTGAAGAGAGAAAAGTGGAATTATGGGATTTGTAGTAAAAGAGAAAACTCTAACAGGAAAAGCCAATTCACAAAAAGATAGCCACAGCTTTAGAGTAATCTCACAACATAGCCATTTAACCCAAAGACAAGTGCGGATCCTTCCTAAGCATGTCCATTACTCTCTGGCAGGTAAATGCTAAAATCCCCTTAAGGTGGATAACCCCTTTAAACAGATTTGTAAATTACTTCTAATAAAAAAAATCTTAATCTTTCCAGTATTTCTTTTAAGTCTGAGCACAGTGCTCTCACCGTGCTGACTCCTCTGTCCATATCAGGAACTGTCTGAGAGGTTTGCTATGGGGATTTGTTCCTACTCTGGACAGTTCCTGACACGGAAAGAGCTTTCAGCAGAGAGTACTGTGGTCAGACAGGAAAGAACAACTCAACTTGCTCTGTAGTATACATCAGCTGATAAGTACAGGAAGTATTAAGATTTTTAATACAAGTAATTTACAAATCTGTTTAACTTTCTGGGGCCAGTTGATAGGAAAAAAAAATTCCCACTGGAATACCTCTTTAAGTGCTGCTTTTGCTATGGTGTTATATACTTTAAAATTGATACTGTGGTTTTCCGGTACAGGACATGGTCCTGTACCATCTCTAGGTCCCCTCCGGAAGAGTCCCTGCAGTCCATAGGGCTCTCCTGCAGGGCTCACCCCTTGCTCACCTTCTGTTAATGCATTGTAAATGTGTTGTGTACATATTGTTCATTATACATAAAGTTGTACAAATGTATAGAGGTTAGTCATGTGAACCACTGTCATGTGACACTACCCAAAGTGCCATGGGCACATGAACCACAGGCTTAGCAACCAATGGTCTTTAGTACAGCCATCCTAGTATATAAAGGGCTGTAGTCTCTAAACTCTCTCTCTTGATTCCTGGAGCATATGTGTAAAAGGGAACAGAAAAAGAAAAGCGCTCTCTAAGTGCAGTAGTTTCCCAATTGATAGAGCAAAAGAGTATATTGAAAACACAGGTGAGATTGCTCACTCACCTTTCAGTGTTGCGCAGCAGGTACAACACTGTGAAGCACATGTATGAGTATATAAACTCAAAAACGGTCCTTGCAGCAGCCTTGCGTATTGGTCCCGAACATCAGTGATGGCGGTCGTGCAGATTCAAGTAATGGAGAGATATGTACCTTTCCCTGGTGAGGATCGCACAGTGGCGCTAGCAGGAGGCTGTCTGTCAATTATGCACAAGAGCAGCTGGGATAAAACCAAGCAGGTTTATTGGTTTGTATAAAATAAAATAAAAACAGGTACAGATGCAGAGACATCACGTTTCGCAAGGATCCCCTTGCTTTGTCAGGTCTGGGGGGTCATGGGTCATAGGAGTGGGGAGATTTAAATATACACAGCGCGCGGGAAACTTAACTGCTAAGTGGAACTGTTATCTTCTACTTGTGTTTGCCGGGGGACAGGAAGTCAGAGATGCACCAATGATGTCTTCCGGCCGGTGGCCATTTTGTTGAAGCCTGATATAAAACAGAGCAAGCAGCCTGACCTCTACAGTCCGGAGATGGCAGCAAGGTGTGCAGAAATGGCGGAGCCCACCGGAACATGTGAGGAGAGCAGCAAAGATGGCGCCGGAACAGTGGAAAGTTGCTGCGGCCGCAGCGCAACTTTTCCAAGACTTAGCTGACCACTTGCAGCAGTTGTCCCGTGGGACCGAGGAGGCCTGCTACCTGCCCCCGTTTCCAGAGGACGACGAGTGGCCAGCCACCTCGAGAGGGGGATGACCGCGGACTTCAGTGACAGCATCGCCGGTGAGACTGTCCCCTGACCACAGATCCTGGGGATCCTGGGTGGAGATCGCAACAGAGGAGTTGGATGTAAGTACGCCGGCCGAAGCCGCTTCTTCTACTACTTCATCCTCCGCTAGGTCCCGACAGTGAACCCCTAGTGCAGAAGTCTGCTCCAGTTAGCGCACGCCCGCGGTCACCTCCCTTCCTCAATGGCTGTTCAGCGACGAGCCTGCGCTTATACAGTAGATATGAGACCATGTCCTTCCCCTGCCAGGGAATTCCCATCCACCGGCCCCCACAGCACAGGCTGAGAGAGCCCGCAGAGAGGCCGAAATAGCCAGCATCATAGAAAAATTGAATGTGCCCAGGCCTACTCCCCCAAAGGAGGTGAGGCCTAACCAGCGGACACCAACATATGTGCCCAGGCCTACTCCAGTCCAGGAGGTGTGGCCTAATCAGCAGGTACCCACTGATGTGCCACGGCCTACTCCACCTAAGGAGGTGTGGCCGAACCAGCCGGCACAAACTGTTGTACCAGTGGCCTCAGCTGCTGCCATTAATGTTGTGGTCAGTGTGAATCCGTCAATAACACAGTCCCGACTCTCCAATGTAGCCTGGGACACTACTGTAAACCCCATGAGGGAAGCCCAACTTCGTGCTCCTCGATATATGTCGCAAAGTAGGAAGCACACTGATAGGCGAGGTTGGGAGGCAAGAAAATACTATTTCTAAAGTGTCATGCTCATCACTAACTGTGTGGTACACAAGTACCCTCTTGTTGTTACAGGTTTTCTTCAGTTCTGCAACAAGTTCAAGATAAAGTGCCTGGCAGGACTATGCCAAGAAGTTCTCCTGTTTGCAACGTAACCACCTTCATAAGTTTGTTCCTGGCCCCTGGCTGAGAGACTCCTTGCCTGAAGAGATCCTAGAAAAATCCCTGTACAGAAGTACATACTTCCTGTACGGAAGTAAAGGAAAAAATTATATTTCTTATAGGTGTTATAGTGTTTCTTTAAAGGTGCTCCCCCTGCTCCTCTGTGAGTAACAAGAAACATCACCCTTCACTGGCGCCTAAATAATTAAATATCATGACGACTTCACATATATTCATAAAAT